>NC_072738.1:34810150-34942072 GCF_026930045.1 Uloborus diversus
TTATAATAAATCAATACAGACTGTTTATTAACAATAATTACAAACAAATTGTCCAACAGTATTTACAGAATATTATAATACACCAATTCTTCACACTTTTCTTCAGGTCTTTGTGTCCTAAAATAAAAAAAAAGCATTGTAGAAAAATTATAAGTTTTACTTTCATTAAAGAATTCTGCTAACAGTAGTCTTAAAGACAGGCATAAACTATAGTTCCCCAGTTATGAACCCTACTCGCATTAAAGGAGCTACTTGAAAATCACCAATTGCTAATGTCAACTTAAAGAGAAATATATTTTTAATGTTATATTTGCATTTATTTTCAAATCTTTTTTCAATGGAGAGCTTTTGTTACCACACAATTTCTGCTTTTTACTTCTATTAAAAATGAAGAATCTTTGCTGGTAAGTTTTATTACTTTTGGAGACATTTTCACTTTGAAACATGTTTTAAAAGAAAAATTAACCTTGTATTCTCAAAACTATTTAATGCAAAAATAATCGCCAGCACTGAAATGCAAACTAGACCCGTTAAAACATTATGGTCCTGTGGCATTAACATAAGTGATCATTTTTACAAGATCAGGAACTAATTTACAGATCCCCAAACTCTGGGCGCAAAGCAGATTAAGCCTTCTAATAGAATGAACAAGCTAATATGAATAGTTTAAAATCCCAGTATCAAAATATAAATTTTCAGATGATAGCAAATATAAACAGTGCGAAGCTTCTTTTAGAAGTACATCAAATGAAGCAGTGAGAAGCGAAGGGATGTAAGTGGACATATGCAAGTTTTGAATAAAATGACTTTAAGGATAACATCCTAAGTGGACTAACATTGATTTTTTTAAGTCATGCTGTACAGCAGCACCTTCCAGGGTTAGGGTTGCGAACCTTGGAGAAACAATTTGACAAGCATCTGTAGCAGGGTTGGCAAGATTTTGGACACAACAGTAAAAACCACGGTTTTTACCGTCCTGTCCAAAACTATATTTGAGAAACTATTTTGTTAGAAAATATCAAAAACAGAACAAAATGCATCAAAGTTATGTTTTATATTGAATATTCATTCAATGGTGAACATTCAAGTATAAAAATATATGTAACTGAATGATACAGCTAATTCTAATCTAGTTACATAGAAGTTGAATTCATCATTAAACATTCCAAATTGTACGCATTTTTTTTTTGTTTCATAATAGTAACCAAACATTTTGGCATTTATGCACGTGTGCAAAAGAAAGTGTTCAAAATATAGTTCAATAATTGACTGAAATGCAATAAATAGTTACAGAATGTATATTATATTAAAATATGAATTTAAAAAAAATGCACAAGTTGTAAAATTTTAGTGAATGTATTTAATCAATTTATTATTCTTAAATCTATCGTTAAAAAAAAAAGTTAAAATATCATGTAAAACTTGAACGCAAAAACCATTAAAATTTTTTTTTTCCACCAAAAAATTACATTTAATAACATTTTTCTGAGTTATAAATGGAACTGAAACTAATTGTCTTGGTGGCGCAGTGAATTTCTTTTCATAACTCTACCAACAGTTACTAAGAAAGTTTTTGCATAATAGAGTTATGGGCAATTTGTTTAAGTAAAATATTTATTAATGAACCTTTCAGAGAAAATACTAATACTCATTAATTAAAACTTATTATTTATGTATTATTAAAATTGCAGTAAATATGAGTTGATTTGATTACACTTTTAGCTTTAGCATACTTTGACAGATTAGGGTACTTTTGGATGTAAAAACCGCCTGTTCTGTCCGAAACCGGTTTTAGACAGTCCAAAACTCAACCCTGATCTGTGGTTAATTTGAGGAGCAGCTTGGTATTTGGCATAAAATTCAACAAAAAGCTAACTTTAAATCTCAAAAACACTTATCTAAAATTATTTTTGAGCTATAATAATCATTTTTAACACTAGCATAAAAATAATTATTTTTTACTTAATAAGACAGTTTTAAGCACTATGTCATGCCTCATGCTTTTGGACGCTCGACTGTGAAATGCGGAGCAAAATAACATTTTTTGCAGAGCTACGGAGTTTTGCAATCTCACTGCCTCATATGGAAGTTCAAAATTTAATTCAGCTAAAGTATGAAAATAATAATAAAAATTAAGTTTAACATTGATGGAGTTGTTGGTGAACATGATGAAAAATATGTATGAAAGAACCTAACTAAGCACCAAGTACCTAACAAAACACCTAAGAGAATAACTAAAAGTAGGTACAGTAAAACCTGTGAAGTTGACCACCCTTGTAAGTTTACCACCTGTCTTAAGTTGACCGCTTTTTTCATGCACGGAATTAGCCCTTATCATATAAATCAAACTCTGTAAGTTGACCATTAAAGTAGTGCACCGCAGGTGGTCAACTTACACAAGTTTCACTGTATCAGCAAACTTAAAAAATCTTTACTAATAATAAGGTTGAAAGTTCCACTGTCTGTCAGGATCTCTGTGACGGGCATAGCGCCTAGACCGTTCGGCCGATTTTCATGAAATTTGGCAAAGTTAGTTTGTAGCACGGGGATGTGCACCTCAAAGCGATTTTTCGAAAATTCGATGTGGTTCTTTTTCTATTCCAATTTTTAGAACAAAATTTTCGTAAGATGAATGAGTAAATTACGAAATTATCATAACGTGGAACCGTAACATGGGCACAAGCCAGTTGGCAAGATATGAAATTATCGTAACGTGGAACCATAACATGGGTACAAGTCAACTGGCGAGAAAATTCACCATATATTATTTGTAAATATACAGGCGAACCAAAAGATCTTTTAATTTTTCTATTACTGGCAAAGCCGTGTGGGTACCACTAGTACTGAATATTTCTCGTTTGTTGAAAATCTTTGATTGAAAGAAGACATACTTTGTTTTAAGTAAAATTTAGAAATGATAGTTTAATCCAGCCTTCACATTCCCCATAAATAGTAAAAAAAAATTAATTTGGTGAGTTTTCCTCAAAGCAAAAATCCTGATTTGTCAACACCTACTTGTAGCATTCCCCACACAAATTGTAGGATTTCTTACTTCCAAACAAGCTTAGGTTTGTAAACATGACGGAAATACAATACCGGTTTAAACTAAAAAACTCCAATCGTTCAAATTTGCTTGCAAACTAAAGCTTACTGAAAAAACCTACAAATTAAAAACTTGCAATAGCTGTCATAAATCCTGCTGAAATTTTAAATGGGTAATTGGTTGGTCTAAACTTGATAGACAGAAAGAAGTACAGAATCTACATTGACTTTCAGTTTCCCCGTAGACGCTAATGTTAAGGGATTTGAACTGTTCAAAATTGAACAGAAAATTGTTCAAATCAAAAAGATATTTTATATACAAGTTTTTCATCAAAAGCTTTTTCCTACAAAGTTTGTTTGAAGCAAATTCGCCTCACAGTTCGGAATTGCCTTGAATTTTCCCGTAGGAGCTAACGTTAAGTTTTTTTGAACTGTTCAAAATTGAACAAAAAATAGTTCAAACCAAAAAGCGAAATATGGGAATGAGGTGTCCTTGCCGAGATCTTTCGAACAAAAAAAAGTTTGTTCGAATCGGACAATTCATTCAAAAGTTATTAGGGGGGGACAGACAGACAGACCGACAGACAGACAGACAGACAGACAGACAGACAGACCGACAGACAGACAGACATTTTTCCCCATCTCAATACCCTACTTTCCAATTTTTAATTTTTCGATATTTATTTAATTATTTTATTCATTTTTGACTTTTTTTTGTTTTTCGGGATATTTTTAAGATGCATTAAGCCTTCTTTCATGCTTTTTTCTTCTTTTTCTAACTTTTACTGGGAAAGTAGGCTAAAAAAAGGTTCAATTGATCCAGAGTACAAGGCAGCCATGAGCTAACAAGCCACTTGTTGGTTTTATCACCGGGCCCCGTCCCCCCCATTTAGCTTGTTAAATTTGTCTACTGTGATTCCAAGTCGGGCCCCTTCGAAGGACGGGTCACTAGTTTCCGACTAAGCTGACATGGCCTCTCGTTGGCACTGCCAGAGTGGTAAAATGGGTAAATTTACCAGGTATTCAGGAAAAGACCAAAGAGGAATACAACTCGCAACGAATTAACAAAATTATGAATTTTATTTAATATATAGATTGAAGCAAAACTAACTCTTTAGTGATACACTGAATATTCAGTTGGTTATTCAGTACACTGCCTATTCAGCAGACAAACCGAATATTCAAAATGCAAAAGAGTCTTAAAAGTTCTGGGTTCTGCTCTATTTGAGGTGCTTAATGTTTTTAGTTACATTTTTAGTTAGAATGAAATGATTTTCATTAACATCTGAAAATTGAAATATTTTGCTACCTTATGATCCGAGGAGGCATGAGCCCCAACTACATCTGATTTTCAAGACTCTACGGTACCTTAAATAAGTTTAACAAGAGTAAAAGTTAAAGTAGAATTTTAAAAAATTTAAATATACAATAATCGGTCAGGGCTACAAAATTCTTTAAAATTTTAACATGCCCTACAGGGCACGTTTGTCAAAACAAAAAAAAAATGTCGGAAATTTTTTTTAAATGCCCAGTTTTTTTTTTTCAATTTTATAATAATAAAAATATTTAAATTTGTCGTAAAGCATTAATCCTTAATTACACCTGATTCAAGAACTGTTTCAATATAAAACATAAAATAAAAGTTAAAATAAATAGTAGGGGAATGTGGGGCAAAATGGTTAAGATGACTGAGCTTTTTCAAAATGAACAAATAGGAAATTTGTTTTGAAAACAATATATAAAGAAATAACATTACACATAAAATAAAACTTGCGTCAAAACATTATTTTTTATTATTGGCAGTAAAAATCAGCCTTCGAGAAAAAGTAGAAGTTTTTCCCGTTTTTTTTTCATGGGACAAAATGAAAACTTAAATATTTTCTATTTGATTGTGAGAAATTTTTTCGAACAAAATAATGATCAAATAAATAATAATTCACTAAATGAAAAGATAATGAAACAATAAACTAATAAATAAATTAATTGATTAATTGATACAAAGAAAATAAATGAGTGAATAAAATAGAGAGTGAATGCATAAGAAAATAAGTAAGAGTGAATTATTAAATTAAGGAAAAATTTGTTAATTAATGAATACGTAAGTGATTTGGTAAATGATTGAATAAGTAAACGAAATGAATTATTTCACTTTGCCCCGCATGCACTTGACTAATTCTGAAAAATATTAAAAATACAAATGAGCTGAATATTAATTAAATAAATACTGCACAGAATATTCGGAGTTTCCAATTAATATTTTAAACGTTAATTACAAGAAATTTATGATTTAATAACACCAAAAATAATTTTCGACTTACAACAAAACATTACAATTGAATTTGAGTATCAATTTTGGAAAACTGCTTGTAGTATCATATGCTTTGATTTTCAGAGGTATTTTTTTCTTGACTGGAATAGACTATGTAGTATACCACCATATAGTACAAAAAAATTCAAACTGTTGCTTTGTAATATTATCACATTCCACTTAATTTTAATGTAAGAGAACATTCTCAGATGGTCATATGATTTTCATTTTATTTGCATGAAGTAATTAACTATTAATTTAAAGAAAGAATTCAATGCCAACACAACGTAAAAAAACAAAAAAAAAAAAAACGACTTCGGTATATTTGAGATAGAGTTTGAAACTTTATTTTGGCGTTTTAAGACATCGACAGTCGATCGAATTAAAACATACGGTTTGATAAAATCTGTCAAATAAAAATTGTTACCAACTGTATTTAAGCCATTCTGTATGCATACATTCAAAATTATTCATAAACATCAAGTTTAAAAAGCTGAACATTGAGCTTGAAACATGTGCTACGCTACAAAGAAATACTTTGACGCGAATCGTGATAGTAAAAAAATATAAACACCAGTGCATTCTTCTGAATTACAATTTAAAGACAATTGATTTGAATAAATATTAAACTGCTAAATACCTTTTCTCTGCTGTTCCAACATGCAGCTTACTTCGTCAACAATCCATCATGACTCCCTGCTTCCTTTGCTTCTCCGTGTTTGGCGCCGAACCGTAGACTATGAGTGCGTTCAAAAAGTCTAACGAAACTCACTGGCTTAACGAACGATAACTCTTCGGTTTTTCGTTACCCGCGTTCACTTTTTGAACGGTCAGTTAATATTAAAGATGGCGGACGTTAGGTTAGCAGACGACGCAGATCATTGCTTTTTCGGAGGATATGTATTTTGAAGTTGAAGTTTATGTTACCTTTCAACTAAATTTCATCTTAATTAAGATAATTTTTTTGATTCCATCTTGTTTCTTAGCACAGAACAACAAATAGTGCTTTTTTAAAAAAAGAAAAAATATATGTTCCTACACATTCTATTTTCTGCCCTACTGTTTGCAAATATTGCTAATTTCTAAAAAAATCTTTAAAAATTTTATAGAAAACAGTCTTTTCTTTACTCTTAAATTGATGTATCCCCGGTATTCGCAACTCCAACGAACTATAGGGGGCACTGCAGTCACTGTCTAATGGCGGAATTGAAAACTAAAACAAACGCATGTGGTAACGAAGAAAATGCTAAAAGTGTTGTGATTTTTGTTCGTATGTATGATTTTTTCGCTTTATTCATTTGAAAAGATTTTTCAAAGTCTTTTGGTTATTCTGACCCATATAGAAAGAGATTAGAAACTAAAAAGTATTACGAAAGTAAACAATTAATGCAGAACACACAGTAAGTTGTTCTGAAGCAGCCATTTTCACGATGTTGAATTCGGAATTCATAAATTTTTGGTTCGCTTCGAACGGCATTTTCATTTTGTACCGTTTTTTCTATACATTAGTACATATTAAGTTCAGTTTCGTGACATTTCCAGCATTTGTTGACATTTTTGTCACATAGTGCACATACGTGGCAGACTGTCAAGAGTAACGTTTAACACTAGATAATTTATTTCTATGACTATATGATTGGATATCCAAAGAAATCATGCATTTAATTCATTCGTCATGGAAATGATTTACATGATATGCGAAATCTTGTCAAGATACATTATTCTTTCACATAATTTTAAAACCATAAGCCTATAAACAGATTTTTGGCGAACTTTTATTTTTTATTGTTCAAATTCTTAACGTTCTTTCTGGATTTTTCAATCTGTTCTGCGATAAATATTTTCAAGAAAATTTATTTGCATACTGTCTATTTCAGTAGGATACTGTAGTAACAAAGGTTATTTAAATCATTTATGTGGAATTAGGTTAAGGAAAAGTGTCCAGTCAATGTTGTTAAGTTCGTTTTTTTTTCCATCGAATTGAAAAACTGATTCAAATTCACTCAGAACAAAATAAATAAAATGTGTACTCACAGTTTATATATGGTGGTAGTTTTCTTTTCAGTTGATTGACCATTATTTCTTTTTGCTTATCGAATTCTGTAATCTTACTATCATTTTATTCCACTCATGATAAAAATTAAAAATGGTTTAACTAAAAATGCGAAAACTCGCCAAGGCTACTTTGCTTGCACAATACTAAAACTACTATAACCCTAAACAAATTTGGCGAAACCTTTCAGCTGAGAATAAAAGGAATAAAGTAAATTCTTTCTCGGTTAAACATTTTTCATTTTGTTCTACGATAATAAATTCAAGAAAATATTTTGCATACTGTCCATTCCAACTAAATGCTGCTGTAAAATATGATTAGTTAAATTAATTTAAGATTAAAAAAAACTCATATTCTTACAAATTCATACAAAACAATAAAAAATTTTACCTGGTATTACGTTATTCAATTTTGTTAATCCAGACTTTTCTTGTTTACGCTTCCACCATTTAATACTTTTTTGAAAGAAATAAGAAAAACTAACATTATTTTGAGAAGCTCGAGAATACTACTAAGGGACGAATTAATTTCTGTAGCTGAAAGCAAACTAAGACTCATCGATTGCGTTAATAAATACTCAGAACAAACTGCCTGTGTTTACGTCAACAGACACACGTGATGCGCAACGTGGCAATGTTTTAGGTGCAGACGCAGTTTTATAAATCACCGCAAGGTAGCGTATTCGAGCGCTGGAGTTCCGAATATATGCAGAAAAAGTCACGCCGACTCTTTTTGGATAGAAAACATTTCACTATAAATCTATTAACTTTTATAAAATCAGATATGACCTGACTTAAACAAGGTATTTTGAATTATTTCTTGATGAGTTACAGGAAAATGCAAAATGTGTTTTTGATTTAAAATTTCCGATCTCCGACACATTTTTCCCCCGTTAAGAAATAATAGGCAAAGGTGTATTGAAATTATTTGACTAAAAGTAAAGCACAATGCATCGGTAAAGGCTAGTAAAATTCAAAATGTATTATTATTATTATTATTATTATTATTATTTTGTGTCAAAGTTGTCTAGAGCAAATGAATAATTAAAGTAAGAAGTATTTATTTCGATTTCTTTTACTGAAATTTTCTCAACCCTGCAAATTCTGATGTTTTATCGCTACAAGATTTCATATGCCCAACAATAAACTCCTTATAAACCGCACATATATCGCATTTAAAACATAAACATTGCATGCACTGGGCGCCGCCATGTTTTCTAACTGAGCAAACCACCTCTTTCCTTCGTGAGCTTCGTTAAGAATTTCGCTTCACGAAACTAACCGAGTTACACTTTCTGAACGACCAGTTAGCTAACGCGTTTTCTTTTTGAACGCCTCATACGGTTAACTCGCTTCACTCGTTAAACGCGTTCGACTTTATGAACGCACCCTATGTACTACCGCGCATGCGCTGGGTGTCCGGATTGAAGCAAGTGTCCATCAAACAAGCGTTTGCAAGAGTAGTTTACGGTGGTGCCGCCCAACTTGCTGAAAGTCTGCCGCTAACCAGTCACGTCAAGTTTGACACAACAAGATAATATCAAGAAAAAATCAAACTTGCCGCAAGTGAGCATGCTATCTGGGACATAGCATACAATTTGAAGTTAAAATATTGGAAATTTTCTGAAATATGAAAGGTTAAAACCAATTAATTTTTCACTTCGCATGCGCGAAAGATAGCAATTTATAACTTTCATAATTGGAAGCCCAAATACATTCTACAACTTGTAAAAAAAATCCTACCGTGGTATCTTTAAAATGTAAAAAGTTATCAGCGATCTAATGAGCCGAATTTTAATATTTCTTAGCTAGACGACGAATCGTGAGGGAACGTTCGCAAATAATCCATTCTGATCATGAATCACTCTGCAACGATAACAGGAAAGTGTTGCCAGTTTGCAAACGACCCCTTACCTTTCATCGCCTACCCAAGAATTATAGAAATTCGGCTCATTAGATTGCTGATAACTTTTTGAATTTTAAAGATATTGAGGTGGATTTTTTTTATGAGTTGTAGGATACATCTAAGCTTTGAGTTATGAAAGTTATAAATTTCTATCTTTCGCGCATGCGCAGTGAATTAAACGTTCACTGCGCATGCTCGAACGTGATTAATTGCTTTAAATGTTCATATTTCATTAAATTTTCAATATTTTAACCTCAAATTTTATTCTTATATTTCTCTAATATGCTGTCAAATATTCTGAAAATTAAGTAACGTTTGACTAAAAACTCTGCGTGATGAGAGCCAAAAACCTTCAAGAACAATTATGCATTTTTGAAAAAAATGCTTGTATCTCCGTGGGAGATACTTTCAAGAAAATGTAAAAATAAATTTTTGATAGTTTTAAAACTTATTTCTGAAATTTATAGCTTATTCCCAGTTATTTACAATGAAAAATAATCAAAAACCTTTTTTTGTTCCCTCACCTTGTTGCTGGTCACCTAAATGAATAGTAGACAGCTTTTATTGGAAAACGACAGTTGGAGTATACTTTTTTTGTGAAATAAATTACAGAGCAATTGGTCTTTTATTTCTCCAGAAATCCGTAAAAATGTGAATTTTAAAAGTGTCCCCATACTTTTCGTAGCCGAGTTGCACTTCTTGAATGAAATATTCACTGTAAGGAAAAGATTAAAAACTTGAAGGTTGATTTCCTTCAACTTTTTAAATCCTTTCTTGCAGTGGATATTCGTAAAAATCGTAAAAAAATGTTTGGAATGGCTCAGTAAAGGAATGAAACAATAAATAATTCTTAGTCCATGTTCAAGTGAACAAATTTATTAACCTAAACCAGTTTTCTAATTTTTTTGTGCAATCTTCAAACGGTGTGTATGAGTATGCTCTTTATTTATTTATTTTTTTTAAAGTAGCGAAGTAGCGACTACTTTTCAAAATTAGTTTGTAGCTGCTACATTTTGAAAAACGTAGTTGTAGTTGTATTTAACTACATTTGTAATAAAGTTGTAGTTGTAGTTCGCTACAAAAAGAAAGTAGTTTTTCCAACCACTGATTTAGACCGTTGATTAAATTATTAATTACAACGTTAAACCTGTAGGCACATAGATTGCCACATTTTTTTTTTTAATTCCAATAATTTAAGTCGGCTTTAATTTTTTTTTTCGGGATTATTCGCAATTAAATTAAGAAAAAAAATTTTAAAACATACATTTGCAGAATTTTTATCAGTGATTTCTTTTACTCTGGAAGTTAAATTTTCATTTTGATCGTTTGTAATATTAATATTTGAATAAGTAAAGCCGGATAGCTATCCATGGTTAAAACTTCACGTTCGGTTAGGGACCGAAAGATTCTGAAAGCGTCAGGGTGAAATAGTGCAATATCTTCGCTTTTCTACTTGATTTTCTTATCGTTCATGCTGCCATCTAGCGAACAGATGTATGACTATTAATCAATATTAATTATAAAATAAGGTTGCAAAGCCTTCTTAATGAAGGTTGTCTTCTTCTTTTTTTCCCATATTCATTTATTCTTTATAATTAGTCAAAATATAAATATTTGAAGAATTAAAAAGGTTACATTTAGCGTTTATGGTGGAAAAAAATGAAAAATAGACTTTTTCATTTACATACTAATTATTTACTTTAGTGCAATCTTATAAAGAAAAGAGAATAAGAATGTATTATTTTTGGTTACACTTGGTGTAAATGGGTGAATAAATAAATTTTCTAATTTAGTAATATATAAACATGATAAAATTCAAATTGACTATAATTGTTAGTAATAATAAAATTATTCAAAGAGACAGGAATAAAGTAGCATTATTAAACGTTTTTTCATTCGGGTTATTCTGAATAAATACATTGCGCATTTGCATGAAATAGACGTAGGATATGTAAGAGCTACGATTCATAAAAAGAATAATTTAAAATTGGACGACGACAAACATTGGACGTTCTTGGGAATTGGCATTATTGCATTTGGAGGATGTAAAATTAATCCTCTGAACAAAAAAAATAATGCAACCTCAACTGATGAAAGTACTCAATAAACTTCGGTAAAAAATATTTTAGAAATGAATAAAAAAATTTTTGATGGAATTATTTTCTTCCTATTCATTTACTTTTTACAATTAGTATTCATTATTAATTAATGCTAGGTGAAAAATAACTATGTACAATAGAATAAAAGTTATTAAACTAGTTTGTTGATAATCATATCTTTAAAAAGTGAAAAAGGTGCTGAAAAAATGTCAGTTAATTATAAGTGAGCAACGAAAATTTTTAATTGAAAAAAAAATCAAATTCGTTTACAACAAATTTAATATGATGAACATATCAGTTAAAAATATGAGTTTTACATCAAATACAAAAAAAAAAAAGCAATCAAACATTTTAGTCTGCAAGACGCTCATATGTGAAACACATTTTAAACGTTAAAATTCTATATGAAAATAGTTTTATTGTAATAATGATAAAGGTTATTAGAAATGACTACGTGACATCATTTAACATTTTTTAATTTTCTTTTTGAATCAAAAAACTCGGATTTTTTCATTCAGATTTTTTTAAACCTTGAAACATTCGTATATTAGGGTTGGTTGGGGGTAGTGGGTCACCCCCCTAAAACTAAAATTGGAATAAACAACTCTCTTCAAACTCTTTTCAACTCTTTCAAACTCTTTTGCACAGATCATGTTAAATTTCATCACAGTAATTGGTTTAACACATATTTGGGATTCGTGAAATTTTTCTAAGTCATAGCACTTAGTCAAAAAAAATTCTGATTTTTTTTTTTTTTTTTTGCGAGTTCAAGCAACATTTTTCAAACTGTTTCCAGGTTAGTTTTTATTATTTTTTATATGATAATTAATTTTTCACCTATAGTATAACTTAAAGTTCATACAGCAACAAGAATTTTTGAATAAAATTTTATTAATAAGTGTTTAAGAGGAGGGGTCCCACTTACCCCGTACATTTTTGCTATACGTGGTAAGTGGGCATTATACCCATCTACTAAGTAAGTGGGTATTATACCTACCCCCTCACAATGGGGTAATTGGGCCCCCCTATAATAATGGGATTTTCAAAATAAAGAGCAACTCTGATTAAGTATTTGTATTGGCGAAATACAAGACAACTATGACGAGTTAGTATAGGAATTGATAGTTGAGCTAAAATCTGCTAAAGCTAGTGATTATGTATTTGTGAAACGGACATGACAGAAAATCATTTCGATTTAAGTAGATCTAATGTTGGAAGTTGATGATACAAATTTAAAAAAAAGTGTGAATAGAAATAGTGACACTTTTTATTGGCATTGTGCAGATAATGTTGGGATAATTACTGAGGATGAAACGATGATGGTTCTTTTTTTTTCTTAGCCAACTTTACAAAGACGCAGTCACTTAGTGTTTCCAATTTTTTTTTTTTTTTTAACTTATAGTTTTGGCAAATTTACTCAAATTAATCTTAATCAACTGTATTCCGTTCATAGACACACCTTTATTTGTAAAAGTAAAATGTATGTCCCTATAGACTTTCAATAGAATTCACAAATGAAATTGCTTTGTTTCTCGTTTTAAAATTTTCCGTGATACAGATTTAAAAGACAGTAAATATCTTATATAAATGGATGCATTCAAAAAAAAAAAAACGAGCTGATGTGTGCATCACATGACTTCCTTTTACTCCAATTTAATGTCATTTCCCCATTATTCGCTATTTTAATGTGATTCAATATTTATTCTCTAAATATCACCAACAATGGCCAAATTGAAACCAAAAAAAAAAAAAAACTCCGCCAAATTTGTCGCCAAGTTGGCGACAAAACTTGGCGACCAAAAGACTGGCGATATATCGCCAAGTGTCCGACAAATTATAACGCCACTTGAGTTTACATCGAAATTAACAATGATTTCCCCCCAAAAAGGTGCAAAAGACCCCCTTAGGAACATCCGAAAGCAACCAAAAGGGGAGGTGCACAACTAGACCCCACTACGAGTCTATGTACCAAATTTCAACTTTCTAGGACATACCATTTTTGAGTTATGCGAGATACATACGCACATACGCACATACGCACATACACACATACGCACATACATACAGACGTCACGAGAAAAGTCGTTGTAATTACCTCGGTGATGGTCAAAATGGATATTTCGCGTGTCTATACATTCTTAGGCACTTTTCCGCATGTGGTCGAATCGAAAAAAAAACTCAACATTCATTTGGGGGTGAGCAAAATGGAAATTAAGGGCGATTTTTGAGTGAAAATTTTTTCGCGAATACAATACTTCCTTTTTTGTAAAAGGAAGTAAAAAGATTCACACTAAAAATGTACATACTTTATCATGTAAGACCGCATTACCGCATTTTCAGATATGCTTTATTTAAATTTAAATTAAAGGGGGTGACCCACTTACCCCTTACTCACGCCCGGCTCCTGGGGTAGGCGGCCGCCTAGTGTGGCAGATTTTAGGGGCGGCAAATTTCGAAGTATGAAAATCTGTTTCAGCGCCATACGATTCACTGCTTTAAAGCTAAAAGTACAAATAATTTAGAGTGTGTATCAGTGCTTGGACATGCAAAGCATAGTTCGGAATATAACTAAAAATTCAATTTAGTTTTAGGGGCGGCAAATTGTCTTGTTTAATAGTCTTTTGAAAATATTAACATCCGTTTCAATGATATAAAGACGCACTACTTTATTAATGAAAAAGACAACTTAAAGTGTGTACCACAGCTTGGATATGCAAAACCCATGTTATTATTTTATATTATGATTATTATTATTCAATATGGGGGTGATTGGGGTGCGGCACTAGTCAATATCTCCTAGGGCGACAGAATTACTAGAACCGGCCCTGCCCTTACTATGGGGTAAGTGGGTGCCCCATCCGATTTTTTAAAAAATATAATCGTTAAGAATATTTAAAGCATTATTTTAGAAAATAATGAAGAATTTTTGTTTATTTATAATATGCAAGATAAAATAAGACAATATGTTTAAAAATTTTTGCTTCAAAACTTTATGCATAAGGTTTCAAAAACGAACCATTCTCAAAAGGGATCCCACTTACCCCAACCAACCATACTTTACATTTAAAAACATAATATATTTCCCACACAATAGGTGAAACAGCAACTTTTTAGCTATTTTCATTTCATGGCAGTAGCTATGTTTGAATAATAGGTATAAGTAGACTAGTTTTAACACAAATAATGTATGATTCAAAATAAATTTAGCGTTTAAAATTTAAAAAAAAGGTTCATAGAATTTTAATTTTGATCTTTTGGTGCAAGTCCAGAGGCATAGTCTACAATAAATTTTTATCATAAAATGTCTGTACATGTACATTGTGCATAGTAATCTACAATTTTCCCCCAGTCTCTTCTCCCCTTTTTTCAAGCAGTTTTCAAGAAAATTTTTCTCTTTTTTTAAACTGAAAACTGTCACACATGATGATAGAAGTTTTACAATGACAATTAGAAATCCTTCAGAACAAATTTCGATTATCAACCACTCTAGCTGCTCTGCCCCTCCACCTTCCCCCAGCTACTACCACCTATCCTGCAATTATACTTCTAGGGACCAGTGGTACCACTATTTCCTATTATTATATGTTTCATACCTTTTAGAAGAAAAAAATCTTAAAATTTGGCAGTTTTCTATGTTTATCAGCTTAGAGTCGACAAAAGTTCTGAAATAGATTTAATTGGGGTGAATAAGGCTATAGTTAAAACTTGGTTATAAAGCAGTCTGAACTGATGAACCTTTCAGCTTACTCTTAAAATTAGCATTAGTTCTCTAAATATTCAATAAATTCTGAAGATTCATAAAAACGTTATAACGTTTAGACAAGATGCGATTTTGTTTTACGCTTTGCTTAATCAGGGGTGCCCCTCATCCTAAAGGGAAAGAGCACACACCCCCTAAATGTCACGAAGTCCCCCCCCCCCTGATCAAGAGCTCCGCAAAATTGAGAAAAATACTCCTAAAAACAACCCCCCTAAAAATTTCACTGGATCAGTCTGCGGCATGACCCCTTCCCCTCCCTTGGTGGGCACCCCTGGCTAAATGATAAGGTTTCCATCATTTTGTACATTTTTAGTGTAAAATAATGTGTTAAACAATTACTTTACTTAATAAGTTTACTTAATTACTTTACTTAATAAGTTTACTTAATTACTTTACTTAATAAGTTTACTTAATTACTTTACTTAAAGTCATGGTGTTATAAGAAAAAATGCAATTTTTTATATATACTTTTTGCCGAATTGTAATTTTGGGATAAAAGCAATATTGCAAGAGTAATCTATGTAGTTTAGCAAGTTGAAGTTAATATTGTAAAATACAGTGCAGTTACATTGAGAGCAATACATTCTAAAAATTCAAATTTAATTAATAAAAATAAAATCAACTGATTTTAATCAATGATTTTGTTAAAAAAAATTTCTTGATTCAAATCAACGGTTTTTTTTTCTAAATCACTTAATTTAAATCATGATTTTAATCATAACTTAAATCAAGCTGATTTAAATCAACGAACACTGCTTAACATTAAGTAAGATTGTCAAGCAGTTAACAATCAGTATTAACAAAATTGAAAGCGTGTATGGCTCCAAATTATGAACACATTGAGTATTAAAAAATGATAACAATTAGGATTAAAAAAAATGTTGCTCATATTTTAATATTTTGTTGTCAGTCAAGAACATTTTTTTAAACGTTTTCTTAAATTAGTCAAATGCATGCTGGGCAAAGTGACATAGTTCAATTCGCTTACTTATTCAATCATTTTAAGTATTAATTTATTAATTTATTAACAATTGCCTTATTCACCCCCAATTGATTTTATTTTAGAACTTCAGTCGACTCTGAGCTGATAAACATAGAAAACTGTCAAATTTTAAGAATTTATCTTGAAAAAAGTATAAAAGTTATAATTCTAGGAAATATAGTAAAACCAATGTTTCCTAGAAGTATAGTTGAATGATTGGTGGTAGTAGTTGGGGAAAGGGGAGGGGGGGTGGACCAGCTAGAGTTGAAACCTAGTGGTGACGAAATTTGTACGCAAGGATTTCTAATTGTTCATTGTAAAACTTCTATCATCATGTGTGACAGTTTTCTTTAAATAAAAAGAAAAAATTCTGTTTGAAAACTGCGTGAAAAAGGGGAGAGAAGGGACTGGGGGAAAAATTCTAGATTGCTATGCACAATGTACAAACATTTTATGATAAAAGTTTGCTATGAGCTATGCCTCTGAACTTGTACTGAAAGATCAATAATGATAATTGGTATCTACAAATGTTTCAAGACTAAAAAAAAAAAAAAAAATTGAATAAAAAAAATTCGAATTTTTTGACTAAAAAAATTAAAAAATCACATTCCCTGATGTTAAGTAGTCATTTCTAACCGTTATCATTATTACAATAAAACTATTTTCATATAGAATCTTAACATAGGAAATGTGTTTAACATATGAGAGTCTTGCAGAGTAAAATATTTGAGGGCTTTTTCTGTAGTTGATGTAAAACTGATACTCATATTTTTAACTGATATGATCATCATTAAATTTGTTGTAAACGAATTTGAATTGTTTTTTTCTTATTTATTTATTTTTTTTGAGCAATCACGATTGCTTATTGCTTTCATTTGACTGTTTTTTTGGCGTTCCTATGACTTTATTTTCCCACCAGCACCCTCTGCAGCACCACCGTCGACCGACCGCCTCATGATGCTGCTCCTCTAGCGAAAACCGTCTCCAGGTTGCGTCAATATCCTACACTTACACGCATGCATACACGCACGTACACACACACACAAACATATACACACAACACACACGTACATACACCTACACACACTCAAACACATACACACACGCATATATATATACACGTACGCATACATTACAGATACCTACACATACATACATGCTTACACACACATACACATACCCCCCCCACATACACATAAACACACACGCCTACATACACACACACACTCGCGATTGCGAAAAACATAATTTGAATTCAAAAGGTCAAAATTCAAATTAATTTTATTTTTATTTATTTTTTTTTCATTCAAAAATTTTCGTTGTTCACTTTTAATTAACAGATATTTTTCAGTACCATTTTCATTTTTTAAAAATATGATTATCAACAAACTAGTTTAATAACTTTTATTCTATTGTAAATAGTTATTTTCCAACTGGCATTAATTCATATGAATGCTAATTGCAAAAAGTAAATGAATAGAAAGAAAATAATTCTATTTTAATGCTTTTTTTTTCCATTTCTAAAATTCTTTTTTGCGAAGTTGACTGAATACTTTCATCAGTTGAGGTTACATGAACTTTTTTGTTCAGAGGATTAATTTAACATCCTCCAAATGTAACAAGTATCATAATTTCCAAGAACGTTCAATGTTTGTAATTTTTCCGTCCAACTTTAAATTACTGTTTTCATGAATCGTAGCTGTTAAATATATTAAGTCTATTTCATGTGAATGCGCAATGTATTTATTCAGAATAACACAAATGAAAAAAACCTTTAATAATGCTACCTTATTCTTGTCTATTTGAATATTTTTACTATTACTAACAATTGCAGGCAATTTGAATTTTATCATGTTAAAATATTACTGAATTTGAAAATTTATTTATTCACCCATTTATACCAAGAGTAACCAGAAATAATTCATACTTCTTCTCTTTCCTTTATAAGATTGCACTATCTAATTTAAATAATCATGCACGTAAATGAAAAAGTATTTTTTCATTTTTTTTCCACCGTAAACAAAATTATTAGCCATTTTAATTATTCGAATATTTATACTTTTGCTAATTATAAAGGACAAATGAATACTAAAAAAAAGAAAGAAGGAGAACCTCCATTAATAGGACTTTGCAACCATATTTTCATAATAATTTTTTATCGATACTCTTACATTTATCCACTAGATAGCAGCATAAACGATAAGAAAATCATACAGAAAAGCGAAGATATTGCACTATTTCACCCTGACGCTCTCAGAATCTTTCGGTCTCTAACCGAACGTAAAACTTAAAAAGAGCGCAAAAAATGATGAAAAAGTAGTGGCGCCATCTATCGAGCACGGAAGAAACCAAGCCGTCTTACAAAACATAGCGTGGCTTACAGAATTACCGCTTGGGAACGGTCGATATGTGTTACGCCGGGGGGGATTTCTAATGTCTCAATAGCCCTGCTGCTATTGCGCCGGGAATTTCCCGGCGTAATAGCTCCCGAGCTATTGCACCGGTGGATTATTTCCGAACTCCTTTTAGCCTCCCTGTTCCGAACGCAGCCCAATAAACATCAAAAAGTGAAGGAGGTTGGCCTGGATTTAACAGTTTCCTTTGTTTTGTTTACTGTTTTCGTCATGTTTGAGTGAAGGTGGAACTAGGCATCAGGCAAAGACAAGACGAGAGACGGAGCACATGGTTTCCTCTTGCTCTCCTGCAATTTTCAAATGCTTTTCTATCTAACTATTTGCACGACACTTTCATATTTGTAAGCAACATGAATTCTGAAACTGACAGTGACAATGTAGAATGGGATTCTGAGGATGAAATTCAAGAAATATCTGGCATACATCATATCAGTGAAGCTTTTGAGGTATTTTTACTTTACTTTAAAACTTGAAAGCGTATTCTAGTACCAAATCTGGGAAGGGGGGGGGGGGGGAGCAAGCCCGGACCTTTGCCTCAAGCTGCAAATTCTCCCAATTCCTGTTTTTTTTTTCGTTAAAATTCGATGCCAAAATGCGAAAGAAGACGGGTGGGGGCCTAGGCTGTTTCATCATTTTGCCCGTGTCAAAAAATTATGGATCTCCAGTAACTTCAAATTTACGGCCCACCCGCAAAATCAGATTTTGGGCCTCCGGCTAAAAATTGTATTAATGCATATTTGTAGTACAATTTTCTGATTTTGTCGGCACACAATTTTTTTTTCAAACCCACATACACGCACACACACACATGTATATATATATATATATATATATATATATATATATATATAGAAAGAGAAGGGTGGGAGGGAGTTGGGGGCTGATTGAGCTTTTAGTTTGAAAGGTCATCATTAGTTACAGAAATCAGGGTTCGTCATAATGAGGAGAAAAAGAATTAGCAATATGAATTTCATTGTACATATAATATTTCTACAGGAATAGGGGTTCCTGAGGAGTTTCTTAGATTCTTCTGAAATTCTAGTTTAAAAATGTAGTTTCTTCTATGTTAGGAAAAAGGGAGGTTCAGGGCCTTTAGTTGTAAGTTTCTCGCAAATGAAGTGTTAAAAATGCGATTGCAATCCATTTTTTGTAATGTAATTGAAAGGGGTCAGTAGCACTCTTCCACAAATATTTTGGTATTGGAAGTTCAAAAAATGAAATTTTAGAAGACCTTCGATGATGTTAAAACAACTGAGTTCGGGAGTTATTCCTTTAACTTTTTTGAAATTGAACTTCTGAAAATGCAATCGGCCAACTTTGATAACGTTAGGAGAAAGGATGAGGTTCATAACTCTCCCCCGCAGTTTTTCAAATTTTCGCCAATAGTGATTTTAAACGTTCGTGTGTGTTGTTAGGAGAATGGAATGTCCAGGAACCTTACCCAAAAATTTTTCGAAAGTTTTTACACACGTGATTGTGAGTCACCTTTGGGAGGAAGAAGTCAGGGACTCTTCTGAAAACCTCTCGATATTAAAACTGCATAAACGTAATTTTGGACAATCTTCGTTTATGTTAATAAGAAAGGAAAGGGGGGGGGGAGGAGGCTCTTCTCCAGAGTTTTTTTTTTGAACCAGTGATGACGTTACTATGTAAAATTGGATTCGGGACTCTGCCCCAGAATTTTCGAAATTGAAGTCCCGAAAAAGCAATTTTGGGCAAATTTAGTTGAAAAGAGAAGTGGGCAAGTTTTATGGACATTCTATGTAAATTTTTCGAACTTGAAATTTAAAAAATGCGATTGTAAGTCATCCTTAAATTGCCTTTTTTGGGCTTCGATTTCGAAAAATAGAGGGGCAAAGTTTCAAACCCCCTCTTTTCTACCCCTAACTTTATCAAAAGTAGTCTACAAATGCGTTTTTCAGATATTATGTAAGGGAAAGTTGTTCAGAGATGAGACTTTCGAAAAAAAAAAATTACATTAAAGTTCCTAACACGCAATTTTATATGCTCTTTGATAAAGAAACGAGGTTTCAGAAGCTTACCCCCGAAAGTTTTTCCAAATTGAACTCCTGAAACGCATTTGTAGGCCACCTGATGTCCTAATGAGAAGGGATGGGGTTCTGGCGCTCTCCCGGCAGTTTTTGAAAATCAAAGTTTTAAAATCATAAATTCACAAAGGGATAAGGTTCGGAACTCTGCCAAGGAATTTATCGAAGTTCCGAAAATGCAGTTTTAAATGACTTTAGGGAGATTATTATGTGGAAGATAGAAGGGAGAAGGAGGTTTTTTGGGTTCTCTCCCAGAATGTTTCCGGAATTGAAGTTTAAAGAAACACAATACGCTGTCTCTGGTGAAGGAAATCATTTATTTTTAGGGTCTCTATCTTTTATTTATTTTGAAAAAGAAAATAAATAAAATGTAAGGAAACTTAGTAGGTAATATATTAGTAATTGCCCCCCAAAAAACTTTCTTGAAACAAAGTAGCTATTGCATTTCTTTCCTTTAAATTGGCAGGTCAGGAGTTGGGGGCTATTCCCCCACCCAATGTCAGATCCTGGTTACTGAATAGGCCAACTAGGCCATGGCCTAGATCCCGTGCTATTTAGGGGCCCCCAAATGGCATCAACTGTTATACTATCAAAAATTGTAATGTTTGGCTTTGGTTAGTGCCTCGAAAAATTGCTTGGCCTGCGACCTCTGATATCTTAACCGGGGGCCCTAGGCCAATAAGTTCAGAGTCCGTAGAAGGGGCCCTTTGATTTGTGGAAAACTAATATAGTTGAATGAAAACAATGCTCAAAAATTTTCTGGCCCCTCCCAATTCTAGTAGCCCCCACCCCCCCAATCCAGATCCTACCCAAAAACTTCTCTTGGCTACCTTTTTCCATGCTCCAATACAGTCAGCACTTTTTTGTGCTTTCTCTTTCCTTTCAGGAATTTTCCCTTCTTTCAGTGACAGGTGACCTATGGAGGGCAATATGATACTTTTTGCACCGAGAAACATTTGGCGCCAGTAGTGTTCCTATAGGATATACGCTGTATGCTCTCAAATATTTTTTAGACACAAAGCGTATACCCTCTAGCTTCAAAAATTTTCATTTTATGACATATTACGTATACGATCGCATACACATATTGTGTGTAATGGATTACAGGGGTATACCCTCAGAAAAATAGGGGGGGAACATCATGAAAGACATCGGTAAACGATATTTAACCGCGTTCTCATTCCTAATGTAATGTAATATAAAATTTACTTTATTCAAATTAGATTAACTTCTCAACTCTTTCGACACGTGTAAAGTTTCAGTTTTAAGTTGGCATCCTTTGATGCCCAATCATATGCAAATGAGGCTAGTATAAATAGTGAACAATTCCAATCGTTCTCTCTTCTCTTTTTTTGTGTTCGTCAGCCTCTTGTGTGTTAGGTCTGGTAGGTGATGGGAGTTGTGAACTCCACCTCCGCTTATGGCCAGGGTTTATTCTTATAAACTTATTTTGTTAGTTTATTTATTTTAGTTTCTATGGACCAATAAATTTTTGGTAAGATTTTAAACAAGTTTCCAATGTTCATTTCTTCACATTAACATTTGATTCTGCATCTTGCACTGTGCAATCTTATCTCTGCTTGTATAAGCAGGTAAAATTGTTGACTGACTTACGGAATTTAGCCTTTCGGCTTTTCGTTTAAACATAGTAAGTTAATACATCACTGTTTGGCGCAGAGAAGTTGGGCTGTGGGTCCCCTTCTTTATACTTGGGGCTTACTTACTGAATAGGCCAACTAGGGCATAATCAAGAGCTCTTGTTACTTAGGGGCTCCAAATGGAAAAAATTGTAATTTTTGGATACACATGAGGGCCTGGGAAAATTGTTTTGCTTAGGGCCCCCGATATATTAATTGAGGGCCCTAGGTTATTAGGTTCTACGGGCCCCCAGAACCAATAAAAAATTTTTAAACTTAAGGTTTTTTTTTTTTTTTTTTTGGAAAATTTTTCTAAAATTGGATGAAAACAAAGTTTAAAAATTTTCGGGCCCCTTCCAACTCCGGGCCTTTTTGCTTTGCCGGGTCTTGTGGTACGTAGTTGCGCCACTGGCAATCTCTCATATCTATTTATGCTTGTGTTTTGATATTTTATTTTAGGATTTATTTTGAAATCTTATTTTTTTTCTTATAGCGAAGAAAATCTGAATATAATCCATTTTTTGTTGAGGAGTTTCGTCGTCTCATGTAAGTTTGCTATTATTTTCCTCACTCTTACAATAAGTTTAATTGTTCATTCTTTATGCACATTATAGCCCTGATAACAAATGCTTTGCTTTTCAATGATTTTTTTTCTTCTGTATTTGTGACTACGGGGCTGTAAATGATGTCATACTTTTCGGAAACCTTTCTGAGCCCTTCTTTGTAACATGACACAAGGACCGTCGCTAAATGGGGGGGGGGGGGGTCTCACCCTCCCAGTGATTTCACAAGCATATTTTTTATATTTTTATGAAAAAATATGTTATGCTACACTTCTTGTAACACTCTTGCTCACATCTTCATGACCCCCTCAAAGCATGCCATCATTTATTAATGACCCCTAAGTTCAAAATATCTTAAAGCAATGCATATTGTATATCAGCTGGCTTTTTGTGAGTGACTTTACTGAATCAAATTGTTATTAAGTTAGGTTTTCCTAGTTTAATGTTTTGGTTATTTTGAAGAACATAAAATCAATTATAGTACCGTATATATACTCGCGTATAAGTCAATTTCGCATATTAGTCGACCCCCTACTTTTAGGGGAAAAATCGGGGAAAAAATTGAAAACCCGCATATGAGTCGAGTCCCTACTTTTGGAAAAAACGGGAGCGTTTTATCGTTAATTTTGAATCTAAATACAGTGAATCACCGTTTATAGGTTTTTGAAGGGACCGTATGAAAAAGGCGTATAAAGGAAGAAATGTATTATAGGTATACGTTAATATGTACTTGACTCTGCAGGGATCAATTTAAAAAACGCATAAATGATAAAAACGTATAAAAGAGAAACGTATAAACGGTGCTTCACTGTATTACAAAAAG
Source organism: Uloborus diversus (assembly GCF_026930045.1). NCBI lineage: Eukaryota > Metazoa > Arthropoda > Arachnida > Araneae > Uloboridae > Uloborus > Uloborus diversus. Next base: position 34,833,785 of record NC_072738.1, read on the forward strand.
GAGGGAAAAGGAAATGTAATAAACAATTTTATATTAAAAAATGCTCGAATTTTATTCTTTTGCACCAAAAGGGTTCACTTTTGCTGTCACGATTTTTGCAAAGGGTTTGATCCCGGTGTTACGATTTTTTTTACTGGTTGCTTTTATTTTGATTTTATATCAATAAAATACCATGCTGTAGCCATATTATAAGGGAAGGTGGGGCACCTTGGGACACCATAAATTTCAGCTTTAATTTTGTGGACAGAAATTAGTTCTCTTAGGGCATCATCGATGACAGCAGGATCTACTCTTCAGTGTACTTTGGAATTGCGCACATGAACAGGACTAGACTGATCTAATTTTGTTTGTTTTGAAAGGTTCAGAGTTACATTAATAGGTGGTTTCATTTCTGAAGTTTTTAAGTAGGAAATGAAATAATTTCAATCATAGCATGTGGGAATTAAAACATGTCCTTTCACAATAATTTAAAGGATAAAAAATGTATTGTTCTGCTAAGTCTAACTTTTAAAAAGTTGATACATAATAACAATCTAAGTGGGGCAGGTTGGGACACTGTCCCAAGCTGCTCCACCAATGTACAGTACAGAAAAAGCCTATTTCATTGTACTTAATAAATCTGATGAGTTTAAATGAACTAAAATTGAGAAAATAGCTACTGTTTTATAGAAAATTGATTTTTTTCCCTTGGTAAAGTATTAAAATAACAGAAATGGTGAGATCTAGAAAAGAAAATAGGAAGTTCCCTGCTGTTGATGCGTCTGTTGTTGAAACCGCAGCAGAAAATGTTATTAGTAATAAGATTTCCATTATTTAAGATGAAAATTATCAGGATTATTGATTTGTCCCAAGGTGCCCCACCTAGTGGGGCAAGTTGGGACGTTGTAATGACTTTTTAACTTTTTTTTTATGAAAATTCAATTTGAAGAAATAATGGAGTAAAATAAATTTTAATTGAAGCAAAAATGTTTAAATTGCATGTTCAGCTAAGTTTGGTGAAAATTGGTTTCAAAATAAAATTTCTGAAAATCATTATCTAAAAAGTCTTGCAATCCCAATGTGCCCCACCTTCCCCTATTATTTAAAAAAAAAAGATCAATAATTTGCGACTATCGGGGAAATTCGCGAATATGGCGATCCCCACACTTTTCCAGTAGTAGGCCGTTTACTGTAATTATTTATTCTTTATTTCACTGTCAGACCATCTAAAACCATAGCAGAATGTTTAAGTATTTGCTTTTTTACCATCTGCTTAAAAGGGATAGACTAAAATCAGGAAAATATTCATGTTTTCAAGTGTTTTCTCTAAGCAAAAATCAAGGAAAATATTCTGAAATTCTGCCTTGCGTATAAGTCGACCCCCTAACTTTAAACATCATTTTTTATAATAAATTTTTCAATTTATATGCGAGTACAAATACATTAGACCCTCAATTTATTTGAGAGTGGGGGGGGGGGGGGAGGGTTACGTTCCAGGAAAATGCCACATAGCTCAAAATCACATAAATTAAGACTTAATAGTTGAAATAGAATCCAAACGAAACCTTTTTTTATTTTGCACCTTATTATGACTACATTTTTGAAGCACTACAAATTTTAATGAAAATTTAACATTCTTATGTGTGATGTCAATTAATTATTGTACATTCTCAGATATCTAAATTTTAATTAAATGTTATTTATTTTTGTTAAAAAAAATTACAATGATGTGTGTGTGTGTGCATGCTATTTTTATGTGAAAATTTTCATTTATTAATCACTAAATATTTTGCCATTACCTCTGCATGCATGAAGAATTTAGCTATGTATTTTTATTTTAAATATATTGTCCCAAAATTTAGTGGCAAATACATCATGCATGAAATTATATGAATGTAACCCCATCCCCCCTTTTTTAAATGGACATCAACATAATCAGCTTTTTGGCCCGCTGTTTCAAAAAGGTTGTGTACCCCTGCATTTACATGATAGACAAATTAATTTCTGATATTCATGGCTCTTTATGTGTATAATGGTATGATTCTGCTTTCTGCAGGTATAATTTTGGTGATATAAAAGAACCGAACTCAGAATCCGTTGTTTCCCTTAGAGACTATGTAGAAGAGCATGCAAAAGTTATGGTTAGTATTCTTTTATTTTCCTGGTCCTGCGAAATAGTATCACGTGTAAGTTCAGTTTCTCATCATATTTCCAAACTGATATTGTAATGTGTAGAAGGAAATTAGGAAGAATATGCCATACCTATGTCACTTTTTTCTCCAGTTATACAGTTGATGCTTGATTTTACGAACTTCTAATTTATGAACATTCACGATTTTACTAGAAGCTTACCAAGAGAGTTTTTTAAAATTCTAATACTGTGGAGTCTTGACTTATGCGAGGAGTGAGGTCCAGGACCTCTTTGTATAAGCCAACTTTTTGCATGGTGAAAATGGGTATCTCTACAACTGTTTGATGAATTAACTAACACCAGACTAACTTGTACTAACTTGCACAGCTATAGATGCCATAGGGCATTTGAGCATTGCAAAACGGGAATTTTGTAGGTTTGAAAAGTCACTTACAAATTCATCGTCTCTAATAATATATTTTCTCTTTAGCCCTAGGCTTGAGTTGAGTTGAGCCTAGGACTTTTCACTGAAATAGAAACCTTTACATCTGCTGTTCTAATTAATTGAGAAAAACAAGTTTTTATTTCATGCAGAATGCAAAATCTCTTTTAAATGACATGTTAAGATAGGGTTGAATATGAACCAGGTTCAGAGGCTCTCCTGGCAACCTGGAACATTTTCGAAGTTGAATTCCCAAAAACAATTTTAAGCCGATCGTTAATGATGTTAAATGGAAAGCACACAATCCTACGGAAATTTTTCGAAATTCTGGTCCAAAATGCTCAATTGCAGCTATCTTTTATGATGTTATCGGGTGGTTCGGTATTTCACCCATGGAATTTTTTTGAAATTGAAGTTCCAGAAAGCAATTTTTGCCGGTTTTCTGAATTTTAAGTTCCAATATGCAATGCTAGGCTACCTTAGGTGATGCAAAAAGAAAGGGATAAGGTTCGAGTATTTCCTCCCTGCCTTCTTCTTAACTATGCTCATCTTTAATTTATTTTTAATGCAAATTTTGCCAGAAATTTTGCCCCACTACTTGTTTCAGAAACAATTGTTTAGGAATTCCATAAAGAAATTTTCAATTTCCATTCTGATATTTTTATTAGTTTCAGATGCAAACGTCTGCAGTTTCAGTAGACATTTTTAACATTTTAGATTAAGGTGGTACTTTGCAGAAACATTTTCCATCTTCCTTTAATTTTAACTACCTTGACTCCTGAAAATTTGTCTTAATTTTGATTTTTACCTTCAAAAATTGAGAACTACTGGTATGACTTTTCATTACAATACTTTAAACATATGTCTCCCCCTACTGAAATTTCTATGCAGTCTGAAACAGCTTTCACCGCCTCATATATTTTCTACATTTTGCTATGATTTTTGTTACGATATTTTAATTTTAAAATATCAAAAAATTAAATCAGTTGGTGGTCCTCGAAGCCTGACCAAGCCAGGGAACAAGGCCCCTGAATTTTAGTAGAGCAGAGCCCAGTACTCGATAAAAAGCTGAATGTCTGAAAATTTGACTTTTAATCATAAAACAAATTTTGTCACTAAGTTAAATATATATATGGGTTTTTTTAAAAAACAATTTGCCATAATTTTTAGCTGTAGCTAAGGCCTCCATATATATTTATATCGCGGCTCTAGCTGTAGCTATTAATGAAATGCAGCTTGCCCAGGCACGAGAAAGTAAAATCGTTTAAGATTTGATGAGATAACAGAACATACAAGATATATTCACTTTCTGCTCAAAATAGTCAGTTTTTTTTTAGAACAAAAGAACCTATCTGACGAAAATAATTGTAAACTTTTTTTTTAAATTGTCGCTATAGTTGCCCTTAGCCCCAGATTGACTTTAGCAGCACAAAATCAAATATTAGTCGCAAGTGCGTATCCGCAAGATGTCAAATATTAATGCTTAAAATTGTTAGTAGTGTTTAGCAAGAAGGTAGTAAAGTGGTTCTAGTCGAAATCTAATTGACGAAACATTATTCAAAAGGTGGTCCATACGCTTTTGACTTGGATGCCTAGATGGATAAAAGGACACAGATATTAAGCAGTGGCGTAGCCAAGATATCGTTTTGGAGGAGTCTGAAAGAAAGCAGGAGTAAAAACAAAAGAAAAACCAAGTCCAATAATAGATTTCTAATAAATGCAAATTTGCCAAAACTCCTATTGTAAACTAATAGATCTGGATTTAAAACGTTTTAATCCCAACAACTTTTAACACAAGGACTCAGACCATGCTTAGAGTTTAAAGTGGCATCTTACCAGGAAATCTATTTTGTTGTAATGTCATTTTAGTTATTAATTTATTTTTTGTAAAGTAATTTCATATTGTTTTGTATGAAAACAAGGAAAACAAATTGAATGTTTTGAAATTCGATTTTTCTAATACAGTAGGAGGATTAGAAGATATATACAATTATATGCACTCAAATTAAAGTTTCTATACACAGATAATTGAAACAAATAGGAGAAATATGTGTGAAAGAAATGGAAATTTAATTTTTCTTACTCATTTAGGGATGGTGCTGGACCTTATGGATCCCTTGGCTATGCCACTGATATGGAGTAAGTTAAAGCAGTGGCTTTCTCACTCTTTGTCAGTTTGAAGACATTTACCATCTCTAAAAAAAGAAAAAGAAAAGAAACTCCCTTCCCCCTCTTAGCACCGATGATATGATCAGGATGGAATTATCCGGAAAACGTTACAAGTGTGCAATTTAATGAAAAAAATAAGAATTTTGATTTCCGTGAATATTTATTTTCGCTGAGAAAAGCTGGATCTTTTTTAAAGAGAGAGAGAGAAAGAAGTTTAAGCGGGTAAAAGTATGAGAAAGTAGTTCAATTTTTTCTGGAATTTTTTCTCGTGGCGCGGAGCCCGTAGCATTTGATACTTCTGCTCTATGGCTAATCCGGCCCTTGGGGGGGGGGGGGGAGGATAGGGAGGTCAGAAGCCCCCCCCCATGAGCCCCAAAAAATCATTTTTCAGTCGAACCTAAAGGGTTTTGTTTATGAGCTAATAGCTTTTATGACGGTATATATATATATATATATATATATATATATATATATATATATATATATATATATATATATATAATAATAATAAAAGTGAAAAATATTGAAAAGACCACACCAAGAGCCCATAGATACGCAACGCAGCAAAACTAAAAAGCCAAGTAAATATAAAATTAAGCAAACAGAAAAACAAATATTAAACAAATTATAAATAACAAATGATGATAAAAAGGAAAAATGCAAACAGCTATTAAGTAGGAATAGAAAAAGAGTGAATCCAGAGCTCATCAGCCGTGGAGGATTCATTAATTATGGTCAAAAGACCAAAATTTTAACTATAATCTAGAAGAGAATGCTTAAGCTCCAGTACATGTAATATAGAGTAACAATGGGCAAACGCACCACTTGCTAAGCTAAAAACAATAAACTAGAGCTCAAACCTAAAACTAAAAGCAGGGGGTTTCGCCTCGACTAATTAGGAAAACAAGTTCCGATAATTAGCCTTCCACGGGATAGTACCTACCAATAACAAAATTGTCTTACCTTGAAATCCACGTAAACAAATCCAATCCATTGTTCAGCCTGATAAAACAACCAATCCATTTGTCAACAAAACATTAAAAACATAAAAACATATCCCGAAATCGGTCCATAGACATACCGAGTCGCCTGTTTCGGTTGTTTAATATTTGTTTTTCTGTTTGCTTAATTTTATATATATATATATATATATATATATATATATATATATATGTGTGTGTGTGTGTGTGTGTATTAATTTGAGGGTATGGCTTTACTTTAAACTTCAGAAAAAAATTACCCCCCCCCCAAGAATTTTTTCTTGCTACGCCACTGGCTTACATCCCCCGTTATGTCTTACTTTCTCACTTCCCCTGTTATTGTGTCAATAATAAATTTAACCATCCAGCAGGCATGCATATCTGAAAGATGAAATGAGAGGTAATTTCTTTTTATGGCTTTATATGCACACATCTGACTTTAACTATTATTTCCCCTTTCCTAGAACCTCCTTTTTGTCATCATTATAATTTTTGTAGTGTCAAAAACCGTCTGTGCATCTGCTGTTTGTATCTGAGAGATACATGTAAACTGTTTGAGTAAGTTTTTGTCACAAGTGATTTTTTTTTTCATTGTACAGTAAAACCTGTAAAGTTGACCACCCTTGTAAGTTGATCGCCTGTCTATCTTGACCACCAATATGCACCAAATTTGGCTGAGAATCTTATAACAAACCCTTTGTAAGTTGACCATTAAAGTACTGCACCGCAAGGGGTCAACTTACACAGGTTTCACTGTATTATTATTTTAGGTTTAAATATTATACATTTTTCAGGATCAGTTCCTAGAAATATGTTTAAATGCTGTTCGGTTGTAAAAAGAGAAAAGAGTACTTTATATAGAAACATAGAAAGACGAGTGTAGCAAGAACTGCTAAAAATTTATAGTTTGGAATAGTGTATCTAAGAGATAACGTGCATATTTTCATGTTGCTACAGATGCAACGGCCGCTGGAAGGTTAAATTATAAATTAAAATAGAAAGTGACATTAGCTCTCTCCCCCCTCCTCAAAATCACCCCTGTAGGTAGTATTAGTTGTCAAGATAAACAAGAACTATAGTAGTTATTAAGATATAATTGGTATCTGTTTACACACTCACATGTTATGACATTAGATAGTTTTAACTTATTTATTTATTTTATATTTTGGTGTTAACTTTCGTGTTAATATGTTTTGGTTGCAGATTTATGAAGCATCTGAAGTAGCTGAAAGTCGAGGACATGATGCAATCCGATTAGAAGATGTGCTTATGTTGATCACCTATAACAAAGTAAGACATGTGGAGTAAACTAAAATTGTATTTCATGTACAGTACCCGCCACTAATAAAATCACTGGATTATAAATTCAGCCGCTTTTTGAAAACAAATCTGGAAGAACAGGAATCATTCCGATATTAAAAGCCAATAAGATGCTTGGGTTTATCAATAGATCTATTTCAAACGAATCTAAAGAAATTCTTCTGCCTTTATATAGAAGTTTGGTAAGACCTCATTTGGAGTATGCTGTTCAGTTTTGGTCTCCTTATCTTAAGAAAGATATTAATGTATTGGAAAGGGTTCAAAGGAGGGTTGCAAGGCTAATAAATGGACTTTCTCATTTAGACTACGATCCCTAGCTTAGAATGGTAAAATTGTACAGCCTTGAGCAAAGAAGAGACCGAGGGGACATGATTCAGTTGTTTAAATTTATTAAAATGAAAGATGTTACGGGGCTGAAGTTTAGCACTGAAAACAGGACAAAGGGTCATTGTTTTAAGCTATTTAAATCTCGGGCTAACATGGATATTAGGAAAAATTATTATTTTAGCAGGGTAGTGGAATCTTGGAACAGCTTACCGGAAGAGGTGGTAATGAACAAGGAAGTAGATAGTTTTAAGAGGGCCGATTGATCTTCACTGGGGGTTGTAAATTGACTAGAACCAGCCTAGCTAGGTCCAGAGCCTGTTGCTGGTTGTCACTTTTGTATTTGTGTTTTGTATTAAAACATATTAAACCATTCTTTAATAAAATTAGTATCGCCATTTATTAAATCAAACTTTTGGACATCATGCATAAAATATTGATAAAAAAAGCACCAAGAAGTAAAGAAATTGGTCTCAATAGATGAGGAAATCACAGTGCCAAACTTGCCTTCAATAAATATGTCAAAAAAGCTCTTGATGCTATCCGATGTACTTTAGAGCAAAGAGGAAAATATATTGTTGAAAGTTACAAAACAGTTTGTAAATTTTCAAACAATATTGAATCTTTACTCTTCAATTCTGTTAAAACATTTGCTGTTTGATTCAGACCCATGTGCAAATAAAAAAAATGTATTGTGAGGCTCTGAGAAGTTAAGCTCCGACTCTGATAATGTTTACCTCTGTTTTGGAAAATAGGGAGGGATAATTGGCACTAAATTAAGTTGAGAAACTTTCTTAGTAATTTTTCAAAAGTATTCTAACTAAAACCCAAGCCAATAACATGGCTATTTTTCACTGAACCCCCCTAAACCAGGTAAACATAGACAAGGCCACAGCTCAACTAACCAGAGCTGCACTGTACCTAATGTTTATTTAAAATGTGAGCTGTATTTTGAAACACTTCAAACAAAAATGAAAGAAGTAATTCATTTCTTTTTTAGCAAGGGCGCCCATATAGGGGGGAAAGGGGGGCTCGAGCCCCCCCTTTGAAATTAAAACTTCCTTGCTTTTGGTACTTTTTTCTTTGCAAAAATGTAAAAACATCTATTCTCCAGCCATTAATGAATAAGTTATTAAAAATGAAATATTTTGATGACTCTAATCTGTCCTGAAATCGGTTTCCCTGGAGAAAATACCCACCTAACCCAGTGAGAAAATATCTGAGCCCCCCTTACAATTTTGCATATGGGCGCCCTTGCTTTTTAGAGTAATTAAAAAACCTTTCATTTTTTAAGTGAGTGTAGGTATTCTGTTTTATAAAATCAAATCTCCTCAGAACGTGATTTTAATAAGTGACGGGCACTGTACTATAATCATATGCACAATTGTAGAAAAGAAGCAAGCATAAGGGTATTCAACTTAATCTTATAAGTCAGCTAAGATTTTAAAATTAATATTAAGTTTAGCAATACGTAGTGGCAATGGGCATTATGTCTCCTCTTAAATAAATGCATTACTGGGTGTAATGGACTTGGTGGAGCGGAACGTTTTAAAAGTCAAACTTGCTTTTTTCTGAGTGCTTAATACAATTTCACATTTTTTTTACTTCTAATTAAGAGAGAAATACTACTCCTATGTAGTGATGTGGATCTGGTAAATACCCTATGGATAGGTAAATATTTTTCGGGTATTTACCCTAGGTCTAAGTAAACTGGGTATTTTGGAAGAAAAGAAAGTAAGAAGATAAATCAATGATAGTTTTTTTAAACCTAAATATGAGATAAAATGTGTAAAATTGATACTTACATTGTGATGCAAGGAGAAAATCGGAAACAATCCAACCTACTTGATGGTTTACCTTTTGTTTTTAATGAAGGACAGAAGCATTTGAAATTGGACTATGTTCAATTAAAGACATTATTGGATTGTTTATTATTATGGTGGAGAAATTTGTGAGGAACAAGTGTTAAAATAATAAGATAAATAAATACCTTTGTGCTGAATAGTAAAGTCAAAACAAACAACGTAAGTAGAAACACAAATTTGTAAATTACAGCAGACACGTGTTTCGGCGTTACAGGGAACGCCTTTTTCAATGCAAAAAATAATGAGCTTATGGATGAAAAGACATCCGACAAAAGCCTTTTGTCGGATGTCTTTTCATCCATAAGCTCATTATTTTTTGCATTGAAAAAGGCGTTCCCTGTAACGCCGAAACACGTGTCTGCTGTAATTTACAAATTTGTGCTTCTACTTACGTTGTTTGTTTTGACTTTAAGTGTTAAAATAGCTTAGCGTATTTTAATATTATCATTAGCTTAGCATATTTTAATATTATAATATAATTAGCACATTTTAAGCGCATCAGTTACATCTTCTGCAGGAGAAATGCTCTAACTGAAAATGCTTTCAGCATTTTCTCTCATTTGTTTTATTAAATGATATTTTCCTTGTTTAACTGTCTATTTTTGTGCATATTTATCTGATTTAAAATGTTGTCGATTTAGAAATTTTGTTCAATTTTTTATTTTAAGTAATGTTTTTTTTCTTCTTTAGCAAAAATTACAGCGACTCATAAATTATCTGAAGTTCCAGGACAGCCCAAGTCCAATTGAAAATGAAAAAATTTCTGTTGAAAGATTACCTGGTCAGTTTTTTAATGTATCTTTTTATTCATTTTTCTAATTCTTTTACAGAAAGTTAGTCAGAATTTAGAGTGTGATGAAAAATGTCCAATGAAAGTATTATGTTTAAGGGGGTATTCTAGTCTAGAAATTCAAAAAAATAGATTTTTTTTTTTTTTTTAATATTTTAAAAGTTTAGACTTTCAAGAATAAGCCTCAAAGTGGATTTACGGAAATTTGAATTATTTTCAGAGTTAGAGTTAATTTTGTTAAGATAAAGAAAAAGCCATCAAAGGAGATTCGCAGCGTGACAAACGCTTCAAGATGCGAGTTTCGAAATCTTCAAAAGGAGGCAGAACTGCTTTCATGGCTGAAAGATCTGCTAAAATGTAGCTTTTGAGGTATAGGAAGAAATAATGTAAAAGGCAGGGATGGCTGTTCAAAAAACTACAGGTATAGTATACCATTAAACCACTCAGACAGTTCGAAATGCGACTGCAAACTTTAAACGCGTTTTTCTCGAAACTACTTTTTTCAATACGGTTGACAAGATGTCTCTAGTTCTAATGTACCGATCTATTTGAAAATTGGTACAGACTTTCTTTATACTATTAGTTTTGTCTCCACATAGGTGTCCACACTGTATTTTTGAAAAAATACTTAAGTTGAAAAAAAGAGGCAAAAATGGCCCCTTTTTTTTAAAAAAAAAAAAGATGCTATTTTATGCAAAAATATTTTTTTACAAATCGGCTGCATCCAGACGATTCTACGTCCTTTTTTTTAATAAAAATCAACCTTAATTTCATGCTTCAGCCAGGAGGATTGGAATCTTTTCAACCAGTAGACACCATTTTTTCCGAGCCCCACTTTGTCAGCCTCTATTGCTTTCAATTTTGATTTTTTTCCCCCACTATTATACACTTATACTTCTCAAGTATCAATAACAAACTGATAAAAAATTGATACTAAAAATGTTTACAGTTTTTTTATTATGCCCATAAAATCGCCTCAAAATCGAGTCGTTAGACTGGAATACCCCCTTAAGTTATAATTGAAGGTGATATGTTTTTGTATATTTTTGCTGCTAGTTAAGCCTCTGTTTAGAAGCTGTATGTGTAAGGTTTTGAAAAAGAAAAATTTTGAAGATCCCCTCCTCCTATTTCATGAAGAGTTTATGTATTGCTGTAACATGAGCAGCATTTAATTTTAAGCAAAACTAGCATTCTAGATTACTACATAATAAATTTAAGTTTCATGGATTTATTCTATTCCCTGATAAAAAGAAGAATAAATAATAAAATGTTAAAATTACAAGAGAACACACAGACACACGCATAAAAGTAATCAATTTTAAGGATGAAATGTTGATTTTGGTTTTGCTATTATAATGTCGAATTTGGTCTTGCATTTGAAAAAAATGTGCAGAGAAAATTGTTTTTCAATTGAATTTTTGATATTAAGCTAGACTACTTTTCAAAATTAGGAGCAAACCCTAAAAGTAAGTTGTAAAAAAACATTTGTTGCTTTTGAAGACTTTTAGAAGCATGTGCAGAGAGTCTTAAAAAAGACTGAAATAGAAGAGCTATTAAACAGATTGATTTCTACTTTTCTTTGAATTTGTTTGTAATGTCTACCATATTTTTACTTCATTTCAAATCTTCTTTAATAAGTTAGCCACATCATCTAAATGATGAGCTAATATTCATTAAATGTTAACGAATATATATCATCCGATACATACTAGGGGTGTGCCGTTTAAATGGCCAAATTTTGCCGATTGATCAGCTGAAAAGATATTTTGTAAAATAATTGTATTTTAAGTACACCTTCAACAAAACACAATGACGAATATTTATTAACAAAAAATAAATGTAATTTTCTGCAAACATTACCATAACATGCAGTATGCAAGTGTACAAAGTAAAAGCAAAACAAATAGTTAAGAAAGTGCAGAGTACTGAAAGAATAACTCTTACAGCTGATATTAATATGAGACTATTATGAATAATTAAATTTTAAATTGCAATGTGAAAAACATGAGTTAGGAAATACCCCCCACTCTCCAATTTGCAATAAATAAAGTTGACTTTCAATCTATATCCATATCAAGTCAATATTTATTCATTCTAGGCCCCCTCCTCTCCAACTCTTTTCAAATCACCTGCCTTGCAGCTACCTTTGGTCTTTGTCATTATTGTTATTTCTATTTATCTTTTAAAGTACAGAAATGTAACAGTAATTATAGAACAAACAAATGTGTATATGATCCCACTGCAACCTCCCTTGAACTTTCTCGAAAGAAAAAGCTTCCTTTTGTTTTAAAATCAGAATCATTCCTAAGTTTGGTTATCACACCCTCACCCCAGCTTTTGACGACACATTTTTTTTTCTATTATTTTGTTCCACCTAACTATACATATGTTTACACCATACATTCTACAACTTATTCTTGATATTATTAATTTCTGATTCAACAAATAAAAAAAAAATATTATTAAATATCATTTGATAAAAAAGTACATACTTTATTACTTTTTTTACAAACTGATATTAAGGGTGGGGAGCATTGTCGAAGTTTTTTTAATTTCAAATTGAACCCCCCTTTCTCATTAGAAATGTTTTGCTGATGAAAAAAATATTTTTTTTCTGTATCATAAAAATTGAGTAAACTTTAGCCTTTTACTTGTTTTGTACCATATGCCATTACATTGGGTGACGGGCGAATGAAATCAATATTCATTATGTTTTTTATTTTATAAATATTTTCTCATCAAAAATATCTTTTACCGATGGACTTAATTTGGACCATGCAGAATTTATTTTACTTGCTTTAATCATAGGTGGAAGCACAATACTTTCTGTTTTAATCCTTTTGTCCTGTTCTGAAGTGCTGTCGACAGGGCCGATCCAGTGTGTGCAGCATGTGCACCGCACAAGGGCGGCCAAAGCAAGGGGCTGCCGCAGGCCGCATCATATATTTCTTTTAATCAAGCAAAATTCCTTAAGAATTTCTCACAAGATAACTTATAATAAGTCAAATAAATATGCTGAATTTTAAATGTTCAATTATCAAAGTAAGTGCCGATTTCCCGACAGCATAGCATAGTTTAAGAAAAATAGATTGTTAGGGAACATTGTATTGGTTTATTGTCCATTAATATCTACTCTTTACACACATGCTTCATTTGGTTGCAAAATTTGTGACAGAACTGGTAATCAGGCAAGGATACAGGGGAGAGGAGATGAGGGAAATAGCCCCCTCTCTTGAAGCATGAAAGGGGGCCTTCTAAAAGGAGCACTCAGGGCCCAGGGCGGCCACTAATGTTTACCCCCTAAGCTTTTATAGACCTAAACAATGAAGACATATTTTATATATTATATTTGAAAAAGCTTTACTGATTAGATACTCTCGCATGCATTTCAAACAACAAATTCTGTTTCCAACAATCGCGGATGCGCGGAGAGACAATGGAAAATTGCGACTCCCCTGAGAGTCAAACATATATGAATGACGAACTAAAATTTTGTAGTTTTCCCCCTTTACAGCATTTTTTTCGAATTAAAATCACGAATGAACTGCTCGGTTTCAGATCAGGGCTCTTGTCTCGGGTAGTAAATTTAAACGTGGCTCCAAAACGAAGATCCAAAGGATGCCATGACCTCCTTGACGAGACTAAAGAAGGCTTAAAATTGCGTTTTTAGGACTTTAATTTCGGAAAATTTTGCTGCTTGAACCACCGATCTTAAGTACCCAATTAAATCTCTGAATCACCCCTTCCTCCTTAACTTAATCAAACATAGCCTGAAAATGTTGGCTTTAAAATCCAAAATGTGTTTTCAGACGACAGCCCTTCTTAATGTCATCAAAATTTGCTTAATGACATTTTTCTTATTTCTTTTTCGAAAATTTTGCCATGGACGGCCCCGAAATCCCTTCCCAAACATTACTACCAAAGATAGTCTCAATTAGCGTCTTTAGAGAGGCCCCTAAACCCACCCCCTCAGTTTGAAATTGACTTCAGTTTCAAAAAACAGTTCATGAGGGCACACTGAACCCTCGCCCACTCTTTGTCCCATTGTTATCAAACAATGCGTAAAATACGATTTTCTAAAAAACTCTGGAGGAGAACTGCCTGGCTTATGTAACTTTTCACGCCGCTAGGGCATATATACCCATCAATCATCGAAGTGAGATGGACAAAAGTCTATAGTTGTGTTTTTCAGACATTAATATTGAAAAATATCCGAAAGATCCGCCAAAGCTTCCCAGTTTTGTTAACGCCACCAAAGATAGCATAAAATTGCGCTTTTAGAAATATCCACTTGGGAGCCCCAAAACCCTTCCTTCCCAAAAATAGCCTAAAATGGATTTTAGTTCCGAAAAATATTTCGGTTCGGAATATTTTCACGTTTTCCCTATAGTGTTCAAATATAGCCAAAAATATGTTTTTGGAACAATAGTGCGGAGAAATTACCGGAGGAAAGTTGCCAGATCCCCTACCGTCACCAAAGACAGCCTAAATTTGCATTTTAAACTTCAATTTCGAAAACATTTGATAGGACATGATTGAATCTCCCTCCCATTAGCAACGTTAACAAAGATAACCCAAAACTGCTCGTTTAAAACTTCAGTTTCGGAAAATTTTCAGGAAGAGCATCGTTCTTTCCTAAGCTACGGTCACAAAAAATAGCTTCGAATTGATTTCAATTTTGAAGGAATTTTAGGAGAGAATTCCAACATTACTTTTCCCCTGAAGTCTCGAAAAAGTTCCTAAAATTGCGATTTCGAAAATTTCTCCGTGCACCTTGAATATGCCCGACTCTTTTCTCCTTGCAACCAAACGCAACCAAAGATTACTAAAACTATTTTTCGTACGCCAATTTCAATATTTTTCTGGGAGCAATCCCCCCTCCCCTGATTCCCCCTCCTCTGTCCTTTCTCTGATGTCACCGAAGACAGACTATAAAATGCGTTTTTACGACTAGTAAATTTTGATATCTATTGCTTTCTTCAAAGATATAAATTGTACCTAAGGAGTTTCTTACTATGAAACTTTTCTTCCTTTTTATAAGTTCATCATTCTTGTTTTTTTTTTCTTTTTTAAATTAGAACTTGATATAGAAATTTGAAGAAATATTTATATAGATGTCAAAGATTAGTCAAAATATGCAAATTACTCTTGATGGGCGGCACATTAGATCTTTGCACACAAGTGGCCGACACCCTAGGATCGGCCCTGGCTGTCGGTTTGCTCAAATCAGTTTCTTAAAAAATCAGCTCTAGTAGCATTAAAAATAATAATTAGTTTTTTTTAACTCAGATGTAATGATGGCATTCCTGATCAAGATTTACCAAGTGGTAGTTTTAACAGTAAAACATTGATTAAAAAGAATTAAGATTGAGTGAAGTAAATTGATTTCATTCAAAGCATTTATTTTGATAAATTTAAGCTCTTTTATAAGTGTAAACATACTTTCAATAGAAATTACAGTAGATATTAGTTAAATTAATGTTCAATAAATTACATTGGGGTACGAAATTCTTAAGTTTATTTTATAAAAATTGGAAAATAAGATTTTTGTACACTTTTATAGAGGATATGATATATTAGAAAATGTATGTTAACAGCTCCTAAGATACCAGAAATACATGCAATGTATTTCCTGTCTATTTCACCCCATCTGAATTATTTGGAATATTTTTATCAACAAAGATTGGAATGTCAATTCTTATAGTTTTCTCTATTTTATAGATAGAATTTTCAATAAATTTCCCTAATATTATACAATTGAAGCAAGGGTGTTTGATCCGAAAATTTTGGGCTGCTCACAACGCATTCTAAAACTGAAACATTATTTAAAAAGAAAACTTTAAAAATGGTTTTTACCAGTGATTTTTGTATGCATATTTTACGAGTTTTTCCCGGGAAGGGGGAGGGGGGTCGAACTTCCACATAGTTTCCAAAAATTTTGCAATCTTTAGAAAATTTTACTTGAGTGCACTATCACCCCTGGATTAAAGTCTCAAATAATGCAGACTGAAGATGAGGGATTTAATTTTAATAAATCGCAGTTACCAAGTAATGCAGAAGTTTTGCAATGAGATATATCAAGAAAGAAAAGTGGAAAACTGATAATATAAGACGCAACTAAGCAATAGAATTAATTGATGTTTGGAAAGCCAGTGATTTGTTTCCCATCTTCGTACCTTACAATTTAAAAAAAAAATACAACAAATTGTATAAATATGTGAACAAATGATTAAGAAGAATAAAAACACATGACAGACTCTTGGAAAAGAACTTTTTGATATACTAACACTCCCTCAATATAGAATACGAAAGGTATTTGGAAATTTTTTTTATATTGATCAAAAAACAAGAATCATTCAAAGTAAATGCTGAATGCATTAAGAACCTGGGAAAAGAGGGGGGGGGGGCTAATAACTAATAATTGCTTATTCATATGACCTTGTGTTTAATGATTAATCAGTGGAGAAAAAGGAGTTGAAAAGAAATGAAAAAAATAATTAGAGGAACTTAAAATAATTTTGAACTTATTTCAAAAACAGATTCTTGCAAAAAGTGTACCTAGCGCAGACAATGACACAGTGTAGATAATGCATTAAAAAAAATCACTTAGTACAAAGAAAATAAATAAAGAATTAATTATGGTATTATTCCAACTAATTCTGAAGAAATTGAGGAAATTATAAAGCAAATGACATGATGATGAATAAGGTCTAGGTAAAAGTAGTGAAAAATCAAGCGAAGAGGGTTAAGCCAAGATACAGTTATGAGTAATTTGAAGGTCCTAAATGGTTATCAAGTTAAAGATGTTACAGCAACTGTTGATGAGTTGTTAGAGCTGTATTATGTAATATATCTGCAATAAATACAGAGTCATTAGATAACCTACTGCTGCAAGATGTGTCTGAGATTGAAATGGTTGTTGCAGTTTGAGATGGAGAGAGGAGTTTTGGCAAAGTCAAAAGCAAACTAGAGGAAGGCACTGATACATACAGGATGAAATATATGGAAAGAGTTAGGAAAGACTCAAACTTGTATTGAATATGGCCTGTACACAAAACCAAACACAAACGAATCATCGTTTTTCGGCCTATTATAGATGTTTCAGTGCATGTTTCTTTTACAAAAACAATTATTTTTGCACTAATTAATCATATCTTAATTAATAATGTAACTACAGACAGAGGCAATGTGTAATTTAGATTGTTTTCTCAAGAACGATGAATCTAACTATTTTTATTTCCTTGGTGTTTGCAATGTTTTTGAAGCAATGCAAAAACGAGAAATTCGAGTTAAAAATTTTAAAAAACAACTAGAGTTTGGACAATTTTTGTAACATTCAAAAAAATTTGCATCTGATATCATCTTTGTATGACACAGTATGATTTTAGAGGGTTCAATTTTTTAAATTCAGAAAAATTTTCCCATAGCAATGCTCCCCTACCTATATGATATGTTTTTATTTTTTCAGTTTTGAATAAAAGTACACATAGAAAGAGTGGTAATGAGGGGAATAGGTCATGGGAAGGAATGAGCCACTAACAAAATATGAAAAAGTATTTGCATAAAATTATTTTAGATGCTACTTATAGATGGAGCTATTCGTTCTCCTCTACTCATCCAACTTTTAATTGTTTGGGAGAAGCCATTTTTCCACTACAGTAGGATTGTCAAGAATCTGATTGAAGAGTAATTTTTTCCCTCTTTAGTAAAATAAATAATAGCTAAAAATTATCTATTATTTCACTGCATATATGTGTGTTAGCAAGTCTTTCCACATTTGTAAACTAATTTTAAGATGTATTTTGATGTTATTTGAATTTCATGTAATAAAAAAACCTGAATATATTCCAGAAGTATAGATGGGGCTGAATGGGCCGCTATATGGTGGTTATAGATGGGCCACCAAAATATGGTTTTTCTTCCTTTTTTTCTGATTTTATCTTCATTAAACATAACTGGCTGTCATAGATTTAGACTACTGTCTTGTTAGAATAGGTTTATTATAATTTCTCAAATTTGCACATTTTAACCCTAAGAAATATTAGCTATTTATTAGAAACATAAGTGAAATTCTATAAAAGACTAAGATGAACTTTCCAGTTATTTACAACACCTATCAGTATTTCACCATTTGGATTTGAGTAATTTTATTCAGTATTTAATAAAGAGGTTCGAGTAGAATAGTGTGTGTTAGCTTTGTTGATTTAAAAGATTTTTTTGAAAATGTCTATTGTTTGCTTTTGTAGGCTGACGTAGATTTAAATAATACTTTTTTTTAAAAAAAAATTACTTGTCTGTTTGAAAATCTAATTAATAATTCTTAATTTTTTTTACACTTAGTCAATGGTAATATTGAATTTTACCAAAAGCAATAAAAATTTTAATTATTAAAAAAATATATAAAATTTAAAAGTAATTGTAATGAAATTGATAAACATTTTTGCTTGTATTTTTATTTATTTATGAGAATTTTTAAAAGATCAATTCCACATGTTTTCATTGAATACATATAGTGATCCATTCATTACCTTCAAATGTCCCGTTCAGCCTCATGGGTAGGGATGAATGGGCCGAATTTCTATATTTTCAATTTCTATTATTATTCATTATAAACATATTCCAATCCAACTTTTATGTCTTTTTTATATAAGTAAATCAGTAAAATAACTAAAGAGCCAAATTTGAGCTGAAAAAAAGTATTAGGAAAAATTACAAAAACTAAAAACCAAAAATTGACCCATTCATTACCACTTCCTATATATACAATATTACAACATTTCTCATATATCAATACTCTTTTCTTTTGGCATAGTGCTTTTAGCTAACTGTATAATTTTAATAAAAAATAAAAGTCTTGGATTAAAAAATAGCTACTAATAATTCAAAAATGAACTTAAGTTAAAAGTGCTTTCTAGTTAGTCTGCTGACCACAGGCTATCCTGTAAAGTTTTTAAATTTTCATGACCAGTTAACATGTAATATGAAAATTGGCTCAAAGGAATTGGATGGAATTTTGAAACTTTTTGTAAACTTGGGAAAGTAGAGAACAATAAATAGTCTCAACGAAATAAACTATAGTCTATTTCTAAAGTTGAAACTATAAAAGAAAACATGTGATGAAGAAATTGATAACATTGAAAACAATCATTATGATCATTAACCCACCAATTGTTGATTGAATAGTGGATTAATCGGACAGCAAATCAATCGGCAATCAGCCAATTTGCTTATTGGCGCACCCCTAATACATGTAAGCCTGAAGGAAGCATTTTATTCCTCAGAAATAGTACATCGGAGTCTCAGGTGAAAAAAATACATGACGAAAAATGTGAAGAAAAATATCCTTTTAATTTAGCATGTTGGTTGAGCTAATTCCATGGGCGTATTTATGGGGGGGGGGCGAGGGGGGTCAATGCCCCTCCAGTCTTGGGAGAACTTTATACATGGCAACAACACACCTTCAAATATGTGAAAAGAAAAAATCATGATTTTTTTTTTTTTTTTGAAAAGTTCAGAAGTGAAAATGAAGAGAATAGCGACTGTCCTTTTCTGATGGGGGGGGGGGGGGCACCGTACACTGTATTACAAAGAGTGAAGCTGTTACCGGGTTGTTGAAATGTGTTGAAAACGACTACTTTGAATTGAAAACCATTACGCCAAGTATATGAGTGAAAATATAGTAATCAGCCGCTATACTTAAAATAATCGACTGCTTCAACAAATTGGAAACTAAAACAAAGTTTAAAAAAAAAAAACTGGATATACCTATAAACTAAACAAGCTATAGTTGAGGGCACCCGCTTTGTGGAAGGTCCCCAACTCCGGAAAATTTCATGATTTGTTCTTTAAAGGAAAGAAGAAAAGTACTTGAAAAAATAAATTCCATTTTAAAGTGCTTGGAAAACCTTGAAAATTTGGAAAAGTGTGGATACAAACCATAAATTTAAAAATTTATAACAAATGATGGGGGGGGGGGGGGGGGAGAAATGCCGAAATGTGCCAAGTTTAGCTCCTTGCCACATCCTGCATTAAAAATATAAAAATCATGGTTCTCATGTTTCTGTAGCATATTACTTGAGATAAATTTTTGTGACTCACATGTTTCATATATTGCTGTTTATTTAATCTCGAATGCAGTAATTTTGGAAATTATTTTGTATTACTTGCATTTATCTTACTTCTTCTGCATATTGTTAATCTGTTCATCCCAGAAGGGAAAAAAAACCTACCTCTACTTTTTTTTTAGTTTTTTGCACTACTTGTAATTGAAAATAAAAAGTTGTTGTAATGAGAAATCAATAGTTTTTTTTTCTTTGAAACTTAAAATGTTGTAGTTCCTGATGGCCCTTGGAGCACCCAAGGTAATGAATAACAGAGGTGTTATCCACTTTTGAGGCTAATATGAGCGGCTTCCGTTTGACTGAGCCCCATTTTAGGTGGAAGTCCGACTTTTGCTCAGACACATTTGACAGATAGCACAATTCAGATTTATTACAATACAAGGAAGTCAGAGGAACACCCAGGGCTGTAGGGGGGAATCGAACACGTGCCTCTCTGCATGCAAGCAGTTGCTGAGCAATACCGCTCGGCCACCTTGGCCCCAAGCTTAAAATACTTGTTTCTTACAAAGTTAGAACAATACTGTAAAACAGTACAATCAAGTACTAAATTTCAGAGACTGGAAAGGCCAATTTAAGTGCCTTAAATAATTTTAACTGTTCTAAAATCCTTGAAACGGATTAGATGAGTCTTTGAAATTCCTAAGCAAAGTGTGCTTCAACTTTATTCCTTATCAAGTGTATAAATTATGAATTGTCCAAATGGGCCTATTTTCTAAATCTATACACCATTTCTTTTGAAGCATTTTTTTACTATTGATCATTTTGTATTTAATTCATTGTTGTATTTGTCGGTGGGTTGGAGGCGTGATCAAAAAGTGAATGAATTGAACCGACAGCCAAAGTAAGCAAATAACAATGCATAATCTTCTATTCTTTCTCGCTTTTTCTCTCTGAGAACTGCTGTAATTGATTTGTCAGCCCAAAAACAATTTTTAATGTGTATTATCGTAATTTGCAAAAGAGTGTTTTGCTATTTGTCTCCGAGATTTTAGTAGTTCCAATTACCCCTTCTAAGGCTTCAAAATGCAGAATTTTATATTTATTTTACAAAAATTCCTCCGGGGGAGAAACCCCCGAACCCCCTAAAATTGCAGATGTTCTATCCTCTACTTAAAAAGGACTCCATTTTCCACCTTAGATCTTATGTATGGGGGAGGGGGAGCTTTAAAAAATGGCCTTCTTTGCCAATGATAGAAAAGCTGACCAGACTACTAAAGAGACCAAGAACCTGAAATAGATTAGGGGCACGCTAAGTCTAAATCCAGCCAGTTGTAATCAATACAACTGATAATGCTAAAAAAAAAAAAAGCTGCCCCCCCAGGAACTCAGTTCTGAATCCGCCTATGGCTAATTCATAATCAAATGTATTTGACTTGCATTTGAATCCAGTTCAACAGGAACATTAAAAATATATCATTAATGTTTAAACCACAAACAATATCTCATCAAAAATGACAAACTAAGATATTTGAATCAACTTTTAAAAAAATGCATCTTTTCAAAATAGAACATTCAGGACAACTACTCCATTTTACTTTGAACTGGACATTATTAAAAAAAAAAAAAAAACTTATCATACAAAGTTTTAAACTGTATGATAAAACTAGAGATGAGTGGAACACATATAGATTTTTTTCTTCTAGAAACAAGCTTTGTTCGAACACACAAAATGGTTCATGCTTTAAAAAAAAATGTAATGCTCCAGGAAGTAGTGATGCTTTGTGAAGGGAAAATTCCAGACAAACTTGAGTATTTTTCTAAACTTATCGAGGTGAGTTTATATTGATTAGTTAATATTATCATTTAATTTTCACTCATGATAATTGTGTAGACTTTGAAGTTTGATTCATCATTTTATTTTATTTTCAGAGAAAGCAATCAACAGTTTGTAACATCAGCTTTGGAGAGTATAGAGAGTTGACAAAGATGCAAAATAAGCCTCTTTATTGTAAGTAAATTTCACAAAAGAAAATATAGAAAGCATTGCAACAATTCTATTTGTTTTTATAATTCATTAATACTTTCTATGGTGGTCCCAAAAATGCACACCAATTAAAGAATTTATTGGATTTTTTTTTCTCTTTAAAACTACAAAAAAATGCTGCAGAGATAGTATTTTGTTCTCTTTAGCAATCATGGATGGCAGCAGTACAAAAAAGGCTTTTTCTGCTGACTCAATTTCTAATTCAAATCACCCCAACTTTTGTAAGGTTTTGCAATTTTTAATCTGCACGAAAACATTCCATCATTTTTCTTCATTTTTCCTGAGTGTTTAATCATATTTTTGTAAACGTTTTTTGAATGCTAAAACATATTTTTTTTCCTGCTCTAGATGGGCGATATGGAAAGGTGGGGACACCACCTACTTTTGCATAAGTACTAGAATTTTTTTTTTTTTTTGGAGTATAAAATCTTTGTCTAGATGTTAGCAGTGCAGCCTTTTCTGCGTGCTCAATTTCTTATTCAAATTAACCCAATTTTTGATTTAAAAAATAAGATTTTTTGTCAAGCGGTGTTGCATCATACAAGTGGGGACACCACGCACTGTGCAAAAATACAAAAATTTTTTGAAGTGTAAAATATTTGTCTAGATGTTAGCAGTGCGGCCTTTTCTGCTTGCTTGATTTCTTATTCAAATTACTCCAATTTTTGAACTCAAAAATAAGATTTGTTGTAAATTTGTGTTGCATCATACTTTTGTAAAAGATTTAAATTCATTATTAAATGCAAGAACACATTTTTTTTCCTGCACTAGGTTGGTAGTGTGGACAGATGGGAATGACACCAATTGTGGAAAAAAATCTTTTGACTGTCTAGATGATCAATAAAACCCATTCATAGTGTTTCCTCCTTATATTTCAAAAACTTTAATGACTCATGCTGAAAAGAGTTACATAAATCAATACTGTTGTAGCTTTTATAATTGTAACTATTAATAATTTGACTCTGCTTGAAATTCCTAAAATTTCAACGGTATGTTACCTCCTTACTCAATCTAGACAATACTGAACAATGGAAAGGGACAAACTTAATTTCTGTTCTAATCAGAGATTGTGCTGAGAATTTTTCAAAAGTTAGTAAAAATAGTCCCCTCCCCCCCTTTTTAAAAGAATATTTTTTTCTCTGAAGGAATGATTTAGTTCAAAAAGAATTATTGCATTACATTTTAAAATATATACTAATGCCTAAAAATGCATAGGTACAAATTGCAATAGATTTAGCTTCTAGTTTTCATTAGAAGTAATGTAATCAGAAAAGTATGAAGTTTATCATGAAGAAATAAGATGTAATTATCCTTGAAAAAGTATAATTTTTAATTCCCAGTTGTCAATGTGATTAAAACAAAGAATGGAACAATTTGCAACTAAATTGATGCAATTACATAATAATTCAAAATTTATAGTTTGTTTCAAATGATTAGAAGTTCCAGATTAACTATACTTTGTTGCCAGAGATAGTGTTTTAATTTCTTTTTGCATACATGAAATGAATCTATGTGCTAGCAATCATATAAAGAAGAAAATTATTTTCAATTTATAGAAATTAATGAAAAGATTAGGAGTCCAACTGTCTAATTTTTGTTCAAAATCATTATTTTTAAAAACACAATTTCCTTAACTTATTTTTTTAGTAATATTTCTTAGTCAAAATGAGGAAATTGTAAACTGAGAATTAATATTGTGTGTAATATTCCTAATTCATTAATTTATTTTCCTGGATTGAGTTTCAGAGAGACTATTAGTATTGTAACTTTCTCCTTATCAATTTGCTCTTTTAATGAGTGGTTTTAGTTAAAGGACTTTGATGGCAAAATTAAGTATTTTTTGTTACTTAAGCCAGAATATACTTATGTAAATGTTAAAATATATTATATAGTTTATAGTTATGTTCTAAATGCTATTTTTATGATAAAAATATTGAACAGAATTGCAGAATAAATGAATATTAAATACTGCTAGAAAATACTAAATAATTTGCTACATCACAGTGTTTCTATTAATTCAAGCTAGGTGGAGAAAAGTCAAGTCAGAATTTTTCATTTCATCTCACAAAATTAAAGTGTTCCTAAATTCACATAATTTAATTGTATTATTTATACTAGTAAGTGCTTTTTTTTATTAATTTAATTACTTTATCTGATAATTAAATAATGTTAAATTTTTTAAAAAGATAAACGAAGGAGTTTTTGCTCATTTGAAACCTTTCAAGTAATGGTAATGATTTTACTTGTTTGTACCTGGGCTAAATTTTCTGTATGTAATAGCTGCACTTTTCCCATTATTAATAAGGCATATTATACTCAGCGCACTTGAGTACAACATATTTTTTTCTCTAGCGTACTTTCTTTCAAGTAGGGATTTCTTTGAAGAATGATATTGAAGCACCCAAAGCTTTGGGTAAAAAAAAATATGTTGTACTTCAGTATGCTGACTATAATGTGTCTTATTAATAATAGGAAAGCTGCAGCTACTATATACAAAAAATTTAGCCGGGTACAAATGGGTACAAGTCATTCCCATCACTTGAAAGTTTTGAAACGGGCAAAAAATCTTTCTATCATCTTTAAAAATTTTTTTATCATTGTTTAACTATCAGACAGATTAATTAAATTAGGAAAAAAAGCACTTACTAGTATAAATAATATCCATCTTGAACAATAAAATCATATGAAATTAGGAACACTTTAAATTTGTGGGATGAAATGATGTCTGGAACTCAACTGATTCATTCTATTACAAACGGATTCTTACCTTTGAACCTTATTACTCACATGACCGAAGGGAGTTAGACTTAAACAAATTACTAAGTATCATGTTTTGGTTTATTGTTTGCATTATCCTACTACCAAAGTTTAGGATTTTGAGCTTGACTTTTCTCCACCTAGCTTCAGGTCCGCGCCAAAACTGATCGGCGCCGTCGTGCAAATGTCTTTTGAGTGCCTTTATGCTCTGGGGTTCGAGGAAAATACAATTAACACGTGAAAGGAGGTTTTGTAGACAAATATAAAATGAAAAAAAAAACATGTTTGGCATTTAATTTATCCAAAAAATAATGTGGGTATATTTAATTTCGCAATATGGTATACGTTTTTACTTCATATCAAAATTATTCCAAGTTCAGCAGCTCCTCTGATATGCTAAAAATGCGTTTTGGAAGAAGAAAATATTTTAATATCTAAGTTAAAGCCACTTTGAATGTCTATCTAATCTCTAAGTGATTAAGAATTAATAAAACTTTTATGCCTGTCGAAACATGACAACAGGAGTAGCGGCACAACTAGAAAGTAGTTTTAGGGAGGCACAAATTGAAAAAAATCTCTCGTTTAATAAGAGGGGTCCGATGGTTCTCCCCGAAAAAATTTTGATACTTGTAGATCAAAAAACGCAATTTTAGACGGTCTTTGGTGATGTTATGGGGAAAAGAGGTACAAGGAGCTCCGCGGAAATTTAGAAGTTGAAGCCTTAAAACGTGATTTTAAGGCCATATTTATTGACGTTAGAATAAGGGATGGAACTCTGGTATTCTACGTGATTGTTTTTTTTTTTTTTTTTTGAAAAGTAGAGAGAAATCAATTCTCCTTTTCTCCTTTCCAATTTTTCAAATTTGAACTTCCAAAAACTCAATTCCATACAACTTTGAAAATTTTTACAAGAAGGAAATTCTGGAGCTCCTCCGCCCCCCCCCCCTGGAAATTTTTTCAAAATTAAAGTCCTAAAAACCTAAGTAATATTAGGAGAAGTGCTCCAGAGGCTATTCTAACTTAAATTTTTCTTAAGTCATGTTTGAAAAACCTAACTTTTGATGATATTTAAGAAGGGAGGTTCGGAAACCCTTGCCCGAATATTTTGTGAAATTGAAGTCTTAAAATCGTGATTGTAAGATCATAATTAGTAACATTAGCTGGCAATCTTTCGAAATTGAAGCTCTAAAAACGCAATTTTAAGTGATTTTCGAACGGAGTTTCATGCACTGTTGTTGTGTGTACGGGAGCTTTTGTGAAATTGAAGATCTGGAAACGAAATTTGAGATGCTCCGTAATGCTTTTGGCATAGAGGGGGGAGAGATTTGGTGGAGTAGCATTTTGAAAACTTTCTTATTTTCAGCTGAAAAGAAAAATAATAAGGAAAAAGGAGAAGAAGTAGGACAGAGGGGGAGTAGCTGACCAATTAGTTGAAACTATTGAGAATTTTTAATGCAAGGATTTCTTTTTAAAAGAAATTAGAGTTTTACCTCAACATCATTATTTTTTCCTAATTAAAATCATTTTGTTTTCCAAAGACAAAGTTTTTTTCCCCCTTCAATAGTAAATATTTTTGAAAAACATTAAACTAGCATTCTGGAGGGGAGGGGGTACGGGGCGGTGCAATTAAGGGGGGTGCCCTGCGGACCCTTACCCCCCCCCTCCCCACCGCAGAACAGGAGGGTACTATTATATTCTAAATTGAAAGATAATATTGTAGAGGATATTCCACTTTACAATCTGAAACTGAAACTTACCATTAAAACGAATAATTCTAAAGTACAAATCGTTAAAAAGGCATTGAATTTAATATCTAGTACAAACACATTGTCCAAAGCTCTTTCTTTAATTTAATATGCACATAGTTGAAGAAAATGGAGGTTTAAGAATTGAATAATTATGGTCAAGTCGTTACTTTTCGGAACAAAAAAGTTAATCTAAATTATTGTCTACAATGTATGCATATTACGCACAAGTATGCAAATGTGCTTACCATATTTTTTAATGTATGATAACATGAGGCAGTGGAATTACCACAAACAAGAGTTTCAAATCACAAAAAAGACATATTGCAGGAATTATAATAGGTATAACATATTCATCGCAAGAACCAAAATGGGGAATAGCAAATTTCTTGCGCTGCTTCGTATGGCTCAACCTTGTGAAATTATAAACATACTGAAATATCCTTCATGGCTCCACATATGAAGAAAAATGATAATTAATTAGCATCATGTGTTTTCTGTGTAAAAGATTGCGCTTTTAAATAGTATATTCGGACACAACAAGATAATAATTTTCCGTTATAAATAGGCAGCAAAGAGGATTGCTTGTTTTAATGAGCAGTATACTTTCAGTGCTACTTTTGTAGATATAATGAAAAGTTCAAATTTAGTTTTTTTGTTGGAGATTTCACCCCTCAATCTCACGACCTTGCACATAGGGATGGCCTGGCCCTGCCTAGCTTGTACTAATCGAAACATTGTGCAGCAGGTAGAGACGGCAGTTTCAAACATATTATCAATCATCAGTTTGGATAAAAGAGCTGGAGGTATTGTACCTCTCATTAAAGCTGAAATTACCTTCGTACTTGTAGTTAAATAAATTCATCCTGCTAGGGAAGGACAACAAATCTGGTATGACTCACATTGTAACTCCTCCCTGCCCTACATCAGGGGATGTCTAAGGGCCATAACTCTCCACATGGGGCTCCCATGGAGTTCAACCATGCTATAAAAAATGTAACAGAAAAGTGTTTGTCTTGAAGACATGGACACACTAAAAGGTGATTAAAATTCATGAAGTCTCTTGTAGAACAAAGGGGGGTTGCTGGGAGAAGAAACAAAACCAGTACAATGTGAGTGTAGAATGTAATTTCTCTAAAAAAAAAAAAAATGAATTCATAAATAGGTCTGTTTCGCCTGCATTGTTTTCATCTGTGTCTTCTGTTGAATTTTCATCAATCCTTCTCTGATAATGTTGACTTTGTCATAGATTAGTTTGTTATAGATTATTATTAGCATTTTCTTAAATATACTACAATGTTAGATTAAATAGTAATTTACCTATATCTCTGAATTATTGAAACATATTTGAACTTAATTTTCTTTTTTAGTGCTGCATGAGTTCAAACCATTTACTCAATGGCTTTTCACTGATAACATAACGAACAAAAAACCAACAAAGATGGCTTTTGAAGTTATCAACTTTCTGACGTTGGATTGTTTGCGACAGGTATAGATTCGGAGTTATTAAATAATACTATAAATATATTTGAAATGGTATTTAAAAGGTAGGCAGTTTAAAAAGTCATTTAATTGCTGTTGTAACTTAATGCTTCCTTTATATAACAGTTTAGAAATGTTTCTGATTTCCTTAATATCTCACAAAGATTTTACCTGCCATTTGTCTTGTCTTTTTGTCATTACTTTTGCTTTCCTTACTCAATCTTGCTGAAGTGCTTATCATAAAGACTAAAAGACTTGTTTGGGTCGTATATATCCCTTTCACCCTCTCTATGTTTCAACTCCATAAACTAAATGTATGTCTTGCAGAGGTTGAAATTAGTATCAGTCAGATAGGTGCCAATGGCACCGAATATTTTTTTCCTAGTTGCCAAAATGTGTAGTTTGGTTGCAATTTTCAAATTACAGAGGTGTGAAATTTATTAGACTTAAGGAGCGAAAAACAGGAAAATCGAATATTCCGGCTTAAAAATAGCCTCTAGATACTTTTTAAAAGCCTAGTTATGTTTTTCAAGAATAGTCGAAGTACTATATGCATTATTTCGGTACAAAATTTCCTGTTTGCTATGAGTTTCCCCTCCATGGCAGCACTGAGTCTTATCTGATAACAGCTGTGAGCGGTGTTAAGTATTTTTTCGTGTATTTTTGCACTAGGACCACCAAAATAACAAGTTTACGAGTGATTTTGTTTTGCACAGTGGTTTCAGGGAACAGTTTTAGAGTTCGTTTTTATGTTTTTCCCTTCGAACATCGGGTTTGGTGAATTTTGGGAAGTGGGTAAGCTGCCTGATATCTTACCACGCAAGAAAGCATTGGTTATGCGTATGTTACACCAAAATACCTTTTGACAAAAGGAACTTGCAAAAAAACTTACTATTTCCCCAAAAACTGTCAGCAGAATCAATGTTTCTGTCAAAAAAAAAACATACCAATTGCACCATACCAAAGAAGTTGAGAAAATGTGGCAGAAAATGCAAAAGGTCTCCAAGAATGGAAAGAAAATTTATTTAGATAGTCAAGGCCAACAGAAGAGCAACTAGTAAAGACCTTGCTAACAGTCTGAAGCACATGGTGTGGAGGGGAATCCACCATTGGTCCGGCAAAGACTCATCGCCAATGGAATGCCAGCTCAAAGGCCATGCTGGCAGGGAGCCACGGCACACGAAAGAGGTACAGGGAGATATCCCGTATCTCACGATGAGCAAGGTTCACATATTAAGGGGTAAACTCCCAGTTGGGCTGACGCCCAGCCGATAACCTTACCCGGCACAATAAGCCCTAAGACCGTCCATGGCAACCAGACGACTATCGACCATCGCACCCAGACGTTGGGGGGGGGGGGGGCTTTATGCTCCCCCCAGATGGTGGAACCAAAGGCTTACAGCTAAGTGGTGGGGTGTTTGTAGAGAAAAGTACACCACTGCTCAGAAAGGTCAAAATCACCCCAGATATGGCAAAAAAAGGACTTAGTGGTCTCTCTCTTAAAAGGACTTAGTGGTGAACATCTCTTGCACATATTTCACCCAGTGAATCCCTTTCTGTGCCATATCTGGGGTGATTTTGGCATTCCTGCATGGCCTTTGAGCAAGTATTCCATTGGCCATGAGTCTTCGCTGGACCAATAGTGGATCCACCTCCACACCATGTGCTTCAGACTGCTAGCAAGGTTTTTAACTAGTTGCTCTTCTGTTAGCCTTGACCATCTAAATAAATTTTCTTTCCATTCTTGGAGATCTTTTGCATTTTCTGCCACATTTTCCCAACTTCTTGGGACAATTGGTATGTTTTCTTTGACAGAAGCATTGATTCTTCTGACAGTTTTTGGAGATATAGTAAGTTTTTTCGCAAGTTTTTTTTTTTTTTTTGAAAAGGTATTTTGGTATATAACATAAAAATAACCAATGCTTTCTTGTGTGGTGAGATACCAGGCAGCTTACCCATTTCACAAAATTCACCAAAACCAATGCTCGAAGAGAAAAACATGAAAACGAACTCTAAGACTGTTCTCTGAAACCACTGCAAAACAAAATCACTCACGAACTTGTTATTTTGGTGGTCCTAGTGCAAAAATATAAAAAAAAAAATACTTAACACCACTCACAGCTGCAGAAAAAGTTTTGGAAACACAACCGACCATAATGACTGAGGTTTCCAGATAAGACTTGATGCTGCCATGGAGGGGAAACTCTAAAGCTAACAGGAAATTTTGTGCTGAAATAATGTATATAGTTCTTCAACTATTCTCAAAAAACATAATTAGGCTTTTAAAAAGGATCTAGAGGCTATTTTTAAGCCGGTATTTTTGATTTTCCTGTTTTTTGCTCCTTGAGTCTAATAAATTTCACAACTCTGTACATTGATTAGATGCATACATCTTGCAAAGATCTATGCAAAACTGTATAAAAGGAACATTGAAATTTAAACTAGCTTTAAAAAAATTGAAATATACACGGTACAAAGTTATCCCTATAGTGCATGTAAATATGAAGAATAGAATGTCAAACCCTTCTCCAAGAATGAAATGTTTAGTTAATTATCTTGATCAATTTCAAATTCAAGTGCTATTTAAGTTATTTTATACACTACGGCATACAACATATAGCACCTTGGTACAAATTTCTAATTATTGGTTTGTCAAAAATATGGCACAATAACCAGGGATGCCCCCCCTAAGAGCTAAGGGCTCCCCTCAATACTACAAAGACCCCCAAAAAGAGAAAAATATCCCTTAAACCTTTCCCTCCAGCTAAAAATTTCAATGACGCCGTGTGCAACACGTGTCTCCCCCCCCCCCTAGATGGGCATCCCTGATAAAACAAATGCTAAACAACAAGGGATAAAAATTTCATTTGACACTGAAGCAGCAAATTTCAAGTAAAACAACAAAGTTTTATACCAAATCAATTCTTTTTCAAGAGGTGGGTAAAATAACCTTGCATTATCGATCAATCATTCTTGCATGGTGTAACATTCAGGAAATTACCAAAAGAAGGTTCAACTATAAACAGATGCTAAAAAATTGCTGCACCAGTACAATATGCACTAAAATTCCATAAGCTTCTTTTTCGTACAAAAAACGATTAAAATAAATTAATGTACAATAGTTTCCAGCAGAAATGTCACATTGGCATAGTCGTCGCACTGCCCAAAAAGTATGCTTAAAAAATTTTTTAATGCTCAGAAAAACCTTTGGATTAAAAATGATATCATATGGATAGGCTTGCCAGATTTCTGCAATGTTCAACCGAGACATTTGAATACTCCCTCCCTTCCCCCCCCCCCCCCGCCATCGTAGCAAGTACTCAAAAGGGTACACACCCCTGGTTGGTTTTGAGAGTGTTCTAGGGGCTAGTTCATTTTTAATGCTATGAATAAATGGTTACTAATTATGAGCCTATACCAGGGGTAATAAATAATACGTGATGCAAGCAGATACATTTAAACATTTTATTTCCTGGATGTTAATACTTTAAAACTTTGAATGAGGAATAAAATTTTAACACTATTTACATGTTGTTCGCATTGGCTAGAGCTTTTTTTTGATTAATCTTCTTGTAAAAATCCTCACTGGCTAATCCAATATTAATTTTACAGGTCAATGTTACAAATCTGTTCCTCAAAGCTAGACTAACGTTAGTTACATAATTGCCACTTTACAGGAGAGGGGAAGAACATTTGTCAGGAGCATGCAAAGAATTGGACGCGCGATTTTTGACAGTGGTAAATAATTGCAGATTTTTTTCTTTAGATCTAGGTTTGCATGGCTCGATGCATACTAAGATCCCACATACAATGCAGCAATAAATGCAATTGCAAATAAGAATAAGGAGGAGAGAAAAAAATAGAAACACAATGATTTAATAATGAAAATAAAGGAAAACTAAGCAATTTCTTGAAGCACAAAATAAAATAGGCAAATTAAAGGTAACAAGGGCTAAAATAGCTTTAAACTTTCAGAAGAATACTTTCTGGATGCAAAAGATTTGGAATCTTAAAGACAGCGCTCCATTTTTGGCCAGCACGTGTTTGATGTTGCCCTGTTTCCAAAACAAACTCATTTCACACATAAAAAATTTGAAATGGTAAAAACTTCTTTTTAACTGCAATAAATCTGTTTAAAAATAATCCCCCCCCCCCCCTAAATTTTTGGTCATGATTTCTCAATGGATTTGATCAATCTAAAAAACAACCCGAAGGCCTTTTTAAAAAGCGGATTTCCGCGAAAAATAGAGAAAGCATATATACGTACCTGAATATATGTAACATTCAAAAATCATAAATAAATTAAAAATAATAATAATAATAAATAAATATGTAAAAGGAAAAAAGAATGTTTACGTGATTTGTTAAGTTATAAACCCACTCAATCCAGATAAAATGGATTTCTGATTCACCCCCTAGGCACAGAATGCATATGTGTGGCTACTAATGGCTGAACATTAAGGTAGGTACAAATGCAAACACATGAAACTGGACCACAAATGGCGATTAGCTCCGCTTTTGTGACCTGAGTGCTTTATCACATTTCACTCATGAGGTAAGGATGCTGACAAGCAATGGACTGTGTGTGTGTGTGTGTGTGTGTGTGTGTGGTGAAAAAGTAAAAGACAGTGAAAAGGAAAGGGGATTACTTCCAGGGGGCCCAAGATACAGAACAAAAGCAAGGAAAGAGAGGAGAAATAAACAAAAAGGCATGTTTGATGTCTCCAATTGTTATTACATTATGCTGGGAGGGGGATGGGCGGCGATAATCTTGGAAAGAGTCCTTTCTGTTATCTGGAAGTAGATGGTTGAAAACAAATCTTCTGAAACTGGGAGCTGGACAGAGGGGGGGGGGGGGGAAGCAAAGTTAGGCCTGTCAGCATGACAGCTGGGTTTAAAATCACGGTCGTTAAAACGAAATTTATAGTTGCAAAATACGACTAACGACCGCTAATTTCGAGCACTGATGTCAGGATTCATTCTAGATGCAAACAATTGATGTCATGTTTTAAGTATTTAGCTGACATTTTGTCAAATGCAGTAAACAGCACCCAAGTGCTCTTCATTTGACAGTCATTGAACTGTATACAGCTACATGTAATGAAAATTGGGTAATCATACACAATCATGTTAGGTAATTTTCACTTTGCAATAGGTTGAGAAACCAGAGTTCAGATTTCTGTGGAAATAGGATTTTAAGCCACATGTTTCATTTTTAAAGCTCTTTGTTATTGAACCAGTGGTTAAAAGCCAAATAAAGTTGACAGTGAATATGGCTGTTAGCTACTATATCAGCCAGTTCTTTTTTAGAAACATTGCTTTTGCTTGGTACACAGATTATTTTAGAAATGATTATGGGTACTGGGTGTCACAAAGATCTTTTATGGTCAATTATCCAAATCTGAAGTTTTGTTCTACACTCTAAAGAATTGCATTTATTAGTGGAAAACTTGCTACCACCAGTGAATCTATAAAATTTTTTGTGCTCTCTAATTGCTGTCTTGATTATTATTTTTCCCCCCTAGATTGTTCAAGAAGTGTTTCTGTTAAGAGAATATTATCTACTGGCACCTTTCTTTAAAAAAGCAGTTGTGAAGGACTTTAGAAAATATGAAATAGAGGACTTTCATTTTTTTGATGAATCGAATCAAAGGTATGTATAAGTTCAATGTTGAAAATGTATTTTAATGCACTTATTTTTATGAGGTTTCTCTGTAAACATTTTCTATTCTTGTTGGCAATGAGTTCTTTCCATGGCATCCATTATTTGGCCATTCAGGAATAGCAAACCATAATTACTAGGTGTGCTCAAGCAGGGCCGGATTTGGAAGTGTGGAGACCCCGGGGGCAATGAAGGAGTGGATTCCCCTAATCAGGTTCAAAAAGATCATCATATTTTCGAGAATTTCCGATACTTTGATATATATCCAAATATTTTGATATATATGTATATCCGATATTTTCAACCCGTGAAAGTTAGGATATTTTGCAAAAATTTTATTGTGGGGGCCCCTTTGTTGTGGAACCCCGGGGCAGTAGCCCCGCCTGCCCTCCCTTAAATCCCGCCCTGTGCTCAAGGCTCTTCTCAAACTTAGGAATGCAGTATGGTGGAAATTGGTATATTGAAGTTCTTAAAGAGATAAAACGATCAGGGAGCAGTGCCAAAGGTTCCTAACTCTCTCATGTTTAAATCTTGTCATTTTGACTAGAATGTCAAATGAGGCAGTGAGGAGCAAAGGGATGCAAGGGGACATTTCCAAGTTTTGATTAAAACGCCTTTAAAGATAACTTCTTAGGTAAGCTTTCATTGAATTTTTTTTCTAAATCATGCTGTTTAGCAGCACCTGACAGGGCTGCTAGTACTATATCTTTCCTCAAGACATAGGAGAGGTTCCCCTACTATGTGTACTAGTCTCCAAACTTTTAATTTTGCCACTACATTTGCCCTTTGCTTCTTACTGCCTCAAATGGCGTTCATGTGTTAAATCGCTGTATGATGGGTGCAATCATTGCACTTGAGTTTCGTCACCCTCAAGACCAAAAACCTCATACTTGTGCCATCAGGTGTCGACTTCAAGGAAGAGAAATAGTTGAAAAACTGATGATCCATTCAAAAGGGGCACATCAGGGGTGTTTGTGATTCAAAAATTTTGTGTTGCTGTTTCCAAAACTTTTCAGTTGATAACGTTCTAAAACTAAAAAATTATTAAGGAAAAAAACTTTTAAAACTTTTTTTTTTAATGATTTTAATGATTTTTGTATTCATATGTGAAAGGTTTTTACCAAGGGGGTGGTCAAACTCCCTTTTTTTTCCAAAAATTTCACACAGTCTTCAGAAAATTTTTCTTGAGTCCACTTTCACACGTGGTGCACATGAAACAACAGACAAATGTTAGCATGAACTGCCCTAATGTGGGAAAATGTTTTATGGGGTGTATAGATTCTGTCTTTTAAATAAAGTTTGCATTCATGTGCAGAACATACATTTGGACATCTATTTTAAATTTCTCAATTCTTGCAAAATATCCTCAAATCTATTGTTGCTATTTTTTAAAGTTTTTACATTGCTTCCCAACTAATTATTTTTTAGTGTTAGTTTAAAGAGGAAAAAAAAAACCAAACAAATATCTGGACATTTCACCAAAAATCATGAATTTTGTCCTATATGGGACAGCTCTATATATAACTTAAAAAGTAATTTATAAAAAATATAATAAATAAAAATTTTTGCTTAAGAAATCTCACATAGGTATGTTTTTATTAGGAACTTTTTTTTTTTGTTTATTACATGTACCGAAATGAAGTATAAAGCTGTCAGGTGCAAGGCAAAACGTCTGCTTTTCTGTTGAATAACCTTTTTGTAGTTGAAGTAATTAAGTATTTATGGATCTTATGGAAAAAATGGATGAACTCATACTCCAACCATTGGATGACATGGGTATAAAAATTTAGTAACAGTAGTTTTTACCAAGAAATGTGGCAAATTTGGTAATTAAATCTGGAAATGTGAAAAGTATCCTTTATACAAAAATTCAATCATTGGGAATTCAAATTAAATAGGTGACATCCATGTGAAAACTTTCTATTTTTGCACCCATTTTACCACAATTGACCCCACTATATTTATATGAAATTATCTACATGAATGTTAATCTACAAAGAATAGCTTCTTAAGTATATGAGATACAAAATTATTTTGTATTCAACAAATACATTTTGCACTAAAGGTGTGTAGTGCTATAATTAGAAAGATATTTAATGAAGTTGAGTTTTAATTTAATTGAAAAAATATAAACTTTTAATTCCAGGGTGATTGACAACTTAAGAAGCCTCGACAAATCGACTCAAGACTGGCAGTTACTAAATAAGAAGAACATCAGTAGTAAATTTAATAAATTTCTATTGGGGGAAATTCCTTTGTCTGAGTTGAATCCTGATCCCCCTACAGAAACAGATGTTTTTCCCAGTAGGAGAGAAATAGATGATTTACTTCCAGGGTTTGCAGATCACAGATATAATTTAGAACATCTAAAGAAAAAATATTTGGGAAAACAAGAAATTATTGTGTGTGCTGCAAAAAACACTTCAAATAGTGATGAAACAAACATGGAGGTTGAACTGTTCGATGAGGGCAGTTCAGACTTTGTTATTAATGAATCATCAACTGCAGAGCCTAAATCAAATACATTTTTTCTCTCAGTCTCAGATGATGAAAGTCTTCCCCCTATCTATAATTGTATTGAAAAATGTTTACATGATTCTAATGATGCAAACACTATGGACCAAGATATTATACCACAAACACACACAATTCTTCTAAAAAGTTCAAATGACAATGGAGGCATAAAGCCCAAGTTCAATAGGGAAAAGGCATTTGATTCAGCCCACAAAGCAAATTCTATAGAAGGGAACAAGAAGAAAGATGATTATGAGCATTCTGAATTAAATGACGGTACTTTGTTTGAACCTGTATGTAAAGGGTGGTTACATAGTTCTCTTTGCAAATTTATGTGTAATATCCTGACGGACACAAAAGTTGATTGTATATTTGGCTCTTCAGAAGAAGTTGAATATGATAGTGAGAAGAGAAAGGAAAAAACAATAGGTGATACTTGTTTTGTTTTTTTGGCTAAAAGGGAGGAGGAGGATGGTAAAATTTCATTTGAAAATGAAAATGTAGTGCCTGAAGAGAGTGATGAACTTGATAGCGAATATGTTCTTAGTGATTCAAGTGACGATTTTTCCGACTTGGAATTTAGTTCCCTTTCTCTTCTTGACTTATCAGATTCTGAAGAAAAAGAGAGCGAAGGTGTGTGTGCTAGAAAAAATGCATACCTGTCTGATATTATGCAAGCAACTTCAGAAGAGGATGATTTTTTATTTTCTTCTGCTCATGCGGAGATACTTGATAAAGAAGATGATTTTGATTCTGACAAAGAAAATAAAAGTTTAGGGGTAACATTTTTCGGTCTCTCCCGCGACCCCACACAGGGTAATTTTCTGCCTAATTTTTCTTCAATTTGTGAAACAGAAAGTGATCTAGATTCTTACCATATACGATCTGATGATGAGATCACATTATGTTCTGACATTTTATCAGACATGGAAGTTGATAAAGATGATGAAAACTCATCATACTCTGAATCATCCCAAAATGATGAGAAGGAAGGTGTTTTTGATGGTGAAGTGTTATTCGAAAGTTATTTTGGTATTGAAGGTTGTTGCTGCTCGCCAGAAGATAAACCATTAGGTAAGCTAAGGGATGAACTTACAGGAGACAATGAACATAACTTACCTCCTACTCACGCACACCCCCATGTAAAGGGTTCTGAAGCACAGGAAATAGAAGGCATATCCTTGGACGATCTGAATTTTAGTGAAATCAAAACTGATGAATTTTGTGACACATTTTTGAATCTCCTTGAAATCATTTATGCAGAAAATTTAACTGAAGAGGAATTTTCTTCTGTGTATGTTAGAGATGTTTATGATGTTCCTGAATGGGGGGACAGCAGTGAGGGGAATGATATTAGTTTTGATGAAGGTGGTGATAATAATAGTGAGGGACCCCCCACTCTTCTCACACACACACATGTTGATCATGTTGAAATAGATGGTGGTGATGGTAATATATCTGATAATGTTCATGACGACACTGACGGGCATGTTGAAGATGACATGGAGGTTAAAGATGTATCTGGTAGTTATACATTAAATGTTAGCAATGGCAGTGATGATTTAAATGAAAATGACATAAAGATTTCTGAAGATGATGAGGTTCTAGGATATGGCATTGAAAGTGCTGAGAAGCCAGTAGATAGTATTACAAGACATTTACGGGACGAGTTGTTTTTTGGTGAGGTTAGTGTTTTTCAGTTTTCATACATAATTCAAGCCAATTTCTGACAAAACAATTTGGATTACAATCTTTAAATGAGACAGTGTGAAGCAAAGGGATGTAAGTGCCAAAATTAAAATTTTAGAGATAACCGGTACAAATAACAGGGTTCCCACAGGTCCTTGAGAATCCTTAAAAGTGCTTTATTTCAGTGCTGTATTACAAAGAACCCTTTAAAGTGCTTAATTTTGAACAAAAATTCTTTATTATTTTAAAAAGGTGTTTTATTTTTAATTTTTTTAAGCAAATCTTTCAAATCAAAAATTCTGTCAATTTTTTTTCAATCATCTCTTTCTGTATTATTTCAAATCCCATTGTTTATTTCTTTTACTGAAATTCAACATTTAAATGAATTACTAAGGTTATTTTATTAATGTTGTCAATTGATTTTTTTTAAAAATTAATATCAAATATTTTCAAAAAACTTTCCCTGCTTTTTTTTTTTTTTTTTTGCAAAAACTGAAACACAGCAAAGAAATTGATTTGATTTGCTTATCTTGCCAAAATTCATTAAGTAAGCATTTTCAAGCAACAATTGCATAAATACTCATTTTTCTTGCCAAAATTTTTGCATATTCATGTTCTTTTTTTTTTCTGGTTCCTTCTCTAGTATTATTGTAATTTTTAATTGTAATTTGTAGTTTCAAAACTAGCTGTAAAACTTTTAATATCATTCAGTCTTTTCTATTATTATTGTACTTTTTAATTTTGACATTATAATCACATATGTGTCTATATGGGAAATCAAAGTGCTTTGTGCTCAGAGTTTGATTTACTTTGTAAATTTTTATTGATTAAATTCTAATTATTATTTTTATGCTACGTTTTAAGTTATCAGAATACAAATAACATTTTTAGGTTTTTTTTTAATTTTATATTTTATTTTTTTTTATTTTAAGAGCAATATTAAACCGTTCTGCAAAATCACAACATGCTCCACAAATCCATTGTAGATGGTTCTCAAATCCTTTGTTTTACAATTTTAATCCTGCATAAAGTTAAATTTTGCATTTTTGTTCTCAATGTATTTGTTTATGCTATTGTCCTAATTCTTAAATTTCATTCAATTGAAATTTATATTTTCTGTATTTTCCCATTTGTCACAAGGATCTTCCAGAACCAGGTATAAAAAGATAATACATCAACTATGAAAATTTTAAATGATTTAGCAAGAACACAAAGAAATCACCCTAGTTGGAGAAAAAGTAGGATGCTTTAAAAAAGTGCTTTATTTTAATTTCCATTTTGTAGTGGAAGCCCTGAAATAATAGGGGAACCTCTCCACTGCTTTGGGGCAAGAGATAGTTCTACTAACTCTGGTGGATGCTGCTATACTGCATGATTTAGAGAAAAAAAATCAGTAAAAACTTACCTAGGACTGCAACTTTAAAGGCATTTTGCTTGAAACTTTAAAAAGTTCACTTACATACATCCCTTTGCTTCTCACTGCCTCAAATGGGCTATGATGTTTGTTTATAGTGAAAACCTAATATATTATTGCTAAAATAATCTAATCTTGATCAATCTTGCCACACAATAAAGAAAGGCATCACCTAATTCAAACATTTGTTTTCAAAATCATTTTAAAATAAAACTTAAAATCAGTTGCCACAGAAGTGTTCACATCTTAAAAATTCATACCGATTGTCCCATTTTTTATCTATACAAATAATAATCTAAGATGTTTAGGTGTGGAATAGAAACATGAAATTTGGTATGAAGATATAGTTTTTGCAAACAATGTTCAGCTCAGAGCCTGAGTTTTGATGAATTAAGCTGAAAAATTCATTTGATTTTTAGCAGTTTTTATCTTAACATCAAACTAATTGTTCTGTTCTCCTTTAGTATATTGTTGTCTGGAGGATATTTAACTTTGCCAACTTTTTAATTGCGAAGCATCTAGAATAATGAAATTTTCTCTTAGAGTTCCGTTCAAGTTAGAAATAAATAAACATTGTTATATGATCTTTGAATAAGAAACTTGTGTGTTTATGTGTTTGTTGCAAGCTTCTGTTGAAGACAATAAGACCTGGAAATATGAAATTTTTTCAGAGGTGTAGAATATTTGAATCTATCAGTTCAAAAACCAGTCATCTCCATCAAAACTAATTTTATAGGAGAGATAAAAAGCTAAGTTATTCAAATTCAGCTGACATATGGGGCTTTTTTCCTTTTTTAAAACCTTAGAATATGGACGCTTACTTAAGACTTCGACACTTCAACGGGCTTAATATTGCTTCAATATTGCTTAATACGATTTTTAGTTGGGGGGGGGGGGGGCGAGGTAAATGAGATTTTACGGATGAGCCGAAGGTTTAAAGTTACGCTACTACCTCGCCCTAGTCTGGACTTGTCACCCTGTGACTTCCACATCTTTGGACTAAGACAACATTAGAGGGGAAACGCTTCTATTTGGACGATGAAGTGAAGAAAGCTCTGTAAGACTTCCTCAGGAATCAGCCCCGATCTTTCTACAGCAAAGGCATGGACCTGCTTCTGCAATGCTGGGACCTGTGTTTCAACGCCCATGGCGATTTCCTTTGATTTACATTGAAAGTATTATTATAATTCAGCCTGTCCACTTTTCATTTGGACAAGCCATATATATATATCTCATCAAAAACAACCCTGTTGTAAAAATTTCCCCGCCAAGAAAACCTTTAACTTTTCCGCACAAAAAAGAAAACCTGCATCCTAAACCCAAAAACCCTCAGCCATAAAAAGTTATGATATCTAGTTTGCCCGCCAAGTATCTGCCAAACTATCATCCTCCCTCTTCTCCTTTTTCATCACAGCTACTTTCATTAGAACCTCCTCCCACCTTCAACTCCTCAGAAATATGGATAGATCTTTTAGACTGTTTATCTTGTTTGGCAGGAAGCTTCTTAAAGTGAAGTGGTTGCTTGGTGAGCAAAAAGCTCCCCGCCAAACAAGATAAACAGTTTAAAAGATCTATCCATATTTCTGAGGAGTTGAAGGTGGGAGGAGGTTCTAATGGAAGTAGCTGTGATGAAAAAGGAGAAGAGGGAGGATGATAGTTTGGCAGATACTTGGCGGGCAAACTAGATATCATAACTTTTATGGCTGAGGGTTTTTGGGTTTAGGATGCAGGTTTTCTTTTTTGTGCGGAAAAGTTAACGGTTTTCTTGGCGGGGAAATTTTTACAACAGGGTTGTTTTTGATGAGATATCACATCTTTTTGCATTGATATTATTACTTTGTCTGTATTTTTAGAATTGAGAACATCAAGTCAAAAAATTTTCAATTGAAACAACGCTGTTTTGTGTTTTTAAGGAACAATAATGGCTAGCCTAATTTTACGTCAAGTTATTTTCTGACTATTAAGATTCTATATTCATTTTGCGAGAATTGGGCGGTTTAAATTTTATTACAATCCTTGTATCCTCTCTCTGTTGCAAAGAAAATTTCTTGGATAATAAAATACTATATTTTAAATTATATTGCTTTCGAGTATTTTGCAACTTCGCAATAAATTCTATAACAGTTTCTTTATTTGACATATTCAACATTTTCATGAAGGTTTCTTTAAATGTTTTACAGCTTGAGGGCTATTTTAATCTAGCTTTTCACTTTTTGTTTAATTACATTTTTTCTTAAATCGTGGATTATTTTACGTTTTATGGGATAGTTTAATTGTTTGGTGATTTATCTTTTTCTTGATAGAAGTCTTTGTCTTGTTTAATACCTAGTTTTGTTTAAAAGTTCATTTAAAAAACGAAATAACGAATGTTATCACCAAGCAAAAAAAAAAACTAAGCCATTAAATATTTTAAATTTGAATGTGTCAGAAGATCTATACAACTTTACTCGATGTCAAATCGCGGATATCCCAAATTTGCCATAGTGAATGCGCATGTTGCGCGTGGACTAAGCTCATTAAAAGTCTTGCTTAAATTAATTGCAAAAAATTTTTCAGCTAACAAATTACTGCAAAGCACGGATATCCACACACGTATTTCATATATTTTCAATTCATTATGTATTGTTTGTGAAAAATCCATTAATTTAGAAAATAATCAAACCAATAAAAAAGTGCTATTTTTCGTTTTCAATTAAAAAGTTATATGTTCCGTATTCATATGCGTACAGTTTCATATAATTTGTCACGTAAAATATGGTAATGGTTTAACCCCAGTTTCGCGCCGACATTTAAAATTTCTTCCCTACATAAATACATCAAAACTGAAAAACAGGAAGAAAAGAAATTTTGTATCGGCAAAACTGGGTGGGGGAGGGGGGGGAGGACAGCATTCTAATCTCATTCATTAATTTGTTTCTCTGCAAAAGTATAAACAAACAACATAGAATCTGAAAACAGAAAGCCCAATGAGCTAAGTCTGCGAGCATGTGCAGTCGCTGTGGCAAATTTGTGATATCCATGATTTGACGTCTAGTTGCAACTGTTGGATATGTTTTAGTCTTGATTGAATTTCATTTCCTAAGACAACTTTGGAATATTTGTTAGATCTGTTCTAACCTTGCAATTGCAGTCCGAGATAAACAAACCCTATGAGCTGAGAGTAAGTACATAAGAATTTAGGGAAAATTAGTGATTTTCAAACTTTAATTACTCCGGCCCATGATGTCCCCGATGGTTGAATTTTTGTATATGTACTCAATGGCCCTCGAAGAATATGTATACAAAAAATCATTACCGTAGCTCCTCGGGGGGCTGTGATAGAACACCGGGAAGGTACAATTTTTTGGGGATAAAAACGAGGGGGGAAGGGGAGGGGGGTCAAATGGCACAAAAGGCACATCAGTAGGGTACAAGGAATGTGTGTGCGAAATTTCAGCTTGATTCCTTTTTTCGTCTGGGCTATAGCCCTGTCAAAGAAAGCGAATACGTTTTGGAACAGCGATTTTATAACTTTAATACCTCCTCCCCCTGATGGTCTAGGGGATTGTATTTTGGTTTACGGCATCAGGGGGAACTAGAGATTGAGTGTACTAAAAATCAACTCCGGGGGTCTTCATGGGGCTGAGATACAGAGGGGGGAAAAACCCCAATTCGTTCCGTCGCATAATCTTGTTCTTGGTCGCTTTATTTTCTTTCGTCTTTGGCGGTGGATTTGCTTCTGTTGGCTGCTGACGTTTGGTTTCCTTGGCGGGGCAAGACGCTCCCGCGTCCCGTGATATGCATACATATATATATATATATATATATATATATATATATATAAACATCAATAGAACAATAAACAGACAAGTTTACAACACAGATAAATGACAGAGATGAAACCAGTACTCTTCATCAGTGGAAAGTTCATCCTATAGTCGAAAGACCAAAAAATTTTAATACTAAAACTAAGAACAGGATGTCCAATTCCGAAAAAGTCAACATTCATGAATACATTGGGCAAAAGCACCACATGTGAAAAATGAATGCAGATTTTTGGATTTTTCCAAAAATCTGAACTTCATCACTAGGAAACTTCATCCTATGGTCTTTCAATCATAGGATGAAGTTTCCACTGCTGAAGAGTACTGGCTTCATCTCTGTCATTTATCTGTGTTGTAACCTTGCCTGTTTATTGTTCTATTGATGTTTATATTTACCTGGCTTATTTGTTTGGCTGCTTTGCGCATCTTTGGGCTTCTGGTTTTTGGTACTCTAATTTTTTCCTATTTATATGTTTTTAATTATATATATATATATATATATATATATATATATATATATATATATATATATATATATATATATATATAATATGCAAACCAAATACCAAATATTAAACAAATTATATAAAAAATAATGATGAGGAAAAGGAAAATTGCAAATAGCTATTTAATAGGAAAAGACAATGTATGGTCAAAAGACCAAAAAATTTAACTATGAACTAAAAGAGTGTTTAAGCTCCAGTACATGCAATATAGAGTAACATTGGACAGATGCACCACATGTTAAACTATAAACGATAAACAAGAGCCGAAACCTAAAATTAAAAGCAGGGGGTTTCGCCTCGACTAATTAGGAAAACAAGTTCCAAAATAATTAGCCATCCACGGGACAGTACCTGCCAATAACCAAAATTATCTTACCTTGAGATCCATTTATAATAAAACCAATCCGATGTTCAACCTGACAGAATTCATTCCTGTTATCAATGGAAAAGTAAAAAATAAGTCCATATCCAAAGAGATTAATCCAAAAACATGCCAGTCGTCCGTTTCCCACGTTTTGGTGTGGTCTTTTCAATATTTTTCACTTTTATTATAATTATATATAAAATATCAGCTGAAACTGAAATTTTAAAACAGATTACAATAAATCAGATCTAATCTATTGAAAATTTCAGAAATCTTTTCTCACTTTTCATTACATTGTTTTATTGCATATTTTTTTAATACTCAGTATTTTTTGCCTTGTCAAATTATAATATACGTAGAAGTGAAAAACTGCTATAATATATGTGTTTTGCAGGGTGTACATGGACTCTCTGGATCCGGGGAAACTTCAATTTCTAAGGTAACAACGAACTCTTTGGATTTTCTATATAGTCCTCAGAATTATTCACCACTCTAAATTAATGAAACTTCGATCATGTTTGCAATTTTTAGAAAAAGAAATCATTATGTTTTGTTTATAAAATGTTAGAATCACTGTTTGGTGCCACATATAGTCTCTTCAACCTTTGGTGCCTCACAGTATTTCACCTCCTGAAGCTGCAACTATCCCCATTACCATGAATTGGTTGTGAAGAGGTTCTGCTCTATTCCAACCCTGTCGCTGTTTTGGATGGTTTGTGTTGGATATAATTTGAGGTTTATGGCCTACAGCTAAGCTGAAAATTAGGCAACTCATTTCCAACTAAAAATTTGAGGTAGTGGTCTGCCCGAAGAAAATAAAACATGAATCAT
This sequence comes from Uloborus diversus, assembly GCF_026930045.1. NCBI lineage: Eukaryota > Metazoa > Arthropoda > Arachnida > Araneae > Uloboridae > Uloborus > Uloborus diversus. The sequence continues at coordinate 34,878,657 of NC_072738.1, forward strand.
TCTTTACACTGAAAAACATTTATTTGACACATATTGAAAATTGGTTACAACACAATGATTTGTTCCCCGGGAAAAATTAGAAAAAGAGATCTTACAATGAGTCCATGCATGGATTAAAAGTCCTGTTGGTGTTCCAAGGTGACGCCTCACCGGTCGTTGGACAGTATGGCAATTTCCACGAATTGCAGGCAGGTCGATTCACACCGCGTGAGCAACAGTTCACCACATCAGGGAAAGGTATACCAGGGATGGACGCGATCTTCTTCCGCAGGAGAACAAAAGACCCACATCAGGGAAACTTAGAACTCTTTGCTTTTGTAGACGTCATCACAACACGCGGGTTCCAAACTCAAAACATCATCAGTGCTTTTCCAGGAAAAACCAGACCTCACCAAGAGGCCAATAGCAAAAATTTAGGATGACATTTGACGAACACGTTCACGGGACACAGACAACACAAGACGAGGAGACGAGTAGAAGTAAAAAAACGAAGCGAAGCGATCGAGCTCCTGCCGGTCTGCGTATTTATAGCCAGATTCGGCCTTTCCAGAAACAATGTGACGTTACCTAATTTGCATATTGCCAAAACAACACAACCCGGAGAAAACACAGCTTGCCGGTTGCACAATTCTTATTTAATTTGGCATTCAGCACTTAACACCTCAACATGATTTCATCACGTCATTGACACGTGCTCTTTCGGAAGTTTACCGACATCTGCCGAATGACAACAACCAATCATAGCATGCCGCATGTTTTCCAAACACTTCCGATTCAAACTCGGACATTTGAGTGTTGGCGGCAGGTGGATGGGATTCTTCGCGCAAAGTTTTCTCTCGGAATGGCAAAAGGTAAGTCACAAAATGATTTTTCTTTTAAACAATATTGGTGAAATCCTTCAAGAACCAAAAATAAAGGCATTTAGCCCAACAAGTTCCCCCCTCTTGAAGGAATTTCATCAAAAAAAAAACACATTATATACATTAAAACATTTAACTACATTCATATTATATTTACAAAAGATACATTTGAAAAACAGTTCAAAAATTTGATACGCCCCCCTCATTTAATCCCAATTAAATATAATTTTACAAAGTTTATTTAAACAATTCTTAGATAGGGGTTTAGTGAAAATATCCGCGATGTTTATATTTGTCCTCACATATTTAATCAAAAAAATCTTTTGCTCAATTAAATTTCTTAAAAAATGGTACCTTACATCAATGTGTTTTGTACGGGAATTCTCAATGGGAGACTTAGAAAAATCAATTGTTGCAGTGTTATCACAATAAATAATTGTATCTCTAAGCTGGAGGTTTTCAATATTTAATTCACTTATTTCTGTGATTATCCTCTTCAGCCAGACCATTTCTTTTGCAGTTTCACCAAGTGAAATATATTCTGCTTCCATTGTGGATAACGCAACACATTTATGTTTAAATGTCCTCCAATTAATCGGGACCCGATCAATACACAAAATTGATCCTCCCATTGAGACCCTATCCTCCCGATTAGCGGCGTAATCGGAGTCTGAAAATCCCCGTAGATTTACACTATTGATTGAACTTAAATTTAGTTTGTATGATATTGTATGCTTTAAGTACCCTAGCAATCTTAATAGAAAATCCCAATGCTTTCTTCCGGGATTTGCTTGAAATTGGGAAAAATATTCACCGCATACGAAATGTCAGGTCGGGTCTTCCCCGCTATGTATGCCATACAACCCAACAAATTTCTGTATGGGAGCTTTTCTGCTTCCCTTTTTTCTTCCTCAGTTTTCGGGCAGTCGTCCTTCGACAAAACTGTACCCTTTGAGATTGGGAGGGTTGAATTTGGCACATAGTAATCAGAGAATAACTCCAAGACCTTCGAAATATAAGAGCTTTGGTGAATGAAAAGATTATTTTTATCTTCCACAAATTCAATCCCCAGGAGCTTTCTGGTTTTCCCCATTTCTTTAATATCATACATACTTTTAATTTCATTGATTACCTTTTTAATTAAATTTTCATTTTTTGCTAGAATTATTATATCATCTACATAAATAAGAAGAAAAGTATTTTTGTCTCTATGGTATACACAATTACATCCTTTTAATTTTTGAAAACCAAAACCACGAAGAACACTGTCTATCTCTAAGAACCAGTTTCTTCCGGACTGGTGTAGTCCATAGAGAGACTTCTTCAATTTACAGACAAAATTAGGGTAGCTTTTACTGACAAAACCCTCTGGTTGTCTCATGTAGATTTGTTCCTCTAAATCAGCATACAGGTAAGCATTTTTTACATCAATTTGTGAGTGACACCATTTTAAAAGACATATGAAAATAGAAAAGAAAACTCTTACAAGTGAAAACTCAATTACTGGACTGAAAACTTCAGAATATGACTCAATTGACTGACGGTCCCCCCTAACAACTAATCTGGCCTTGTATCTTACAACTTCACCCCTGTCATTTACCTTGAGATCGTAGACCCACCTGTTTCCCAAAATTGGTTTCCCCTCTGGTGGGGGTACAAGGTCCCACACCTCTCTTTGGTTAATGACATCCAATTCAGACTCCATGGCCAGTTTCCAGTTGTCCACCTCGGGGGTAGCCATACATTGCCTATACGAGTTCGGTATAAAAATTTCTACCAAACTTGCTTCTTCACTTTCTCCCGAACTTTCACTGTCGTCACAGATTTCCCCTACTGTTGGATTTTTAGATGAAAAGTCAAAAAGTTTTGGTTTATACTCTATTTTATTTTCACTACAATATTTTAGAACCTGTTTTAATGAATTTAATCTTACTTTATTTTTACCGGCAATTGTATAATAAATATCAGTCCTATCCCCGGTCTTTCTCTTTTTGGCTTCTCTAACCCATTTAATTTTTTCACAGGGAGTTTGCTCAACACTCTCCTGGATTTCCTGTTCAAGTTGAACTTCACTTATAGGCCTGATAAAGTTAAATTTTCTCTCATTTTTATTTTGGACTTTTAATTCCCCCCATCTTTCATTTTCATTAAACTTTACGTTAATAGTTTCTGTGACTGTTCTGGTTTCAGGATCCCAGATTCTGTACCCTTTGGTACGTAAGGCGTATCCGACCATGATCCCCTTGGTAGCCCTCATATCTAACTTTTTTAGTTTGGACCTAGGCTGACCTACATAGGCAGTACACCCAAAAATACGTAGGTGCCTCACTGAAGGTTTACGTCCAGAAAACAGCTCGAATGGGGTCTTGTCCATATTTCCTATTACCGTCCGATTCCTTACATAGTTGAAACAAAGAGCGGCTTCAGCCCAAAACTCATCCCCCAATCCAGAATCCTTGAGCATAGACCTCACACCATTCATTATGGTTAAATTATACCTTTCTACTACCCCGTTCATTTGCGGGGTGTAGGAATTGGTCCGCTCTATTTTTATTCCCTGATTGGTGAGATAGTTTTCAAAATCTTTGTTAACAAATTCTGTTCCATTATCGGAACGGATAGCCAAAATTTTTGAATTCAGGAATCTTTCAGTCCTTTTTTGAAAATTTACAAAAACATTAAATGCCTCATTTTTTGTTCTTAAAAAGAAAACATATGACTTTCTTGAGAAATCATCTATAATTATAAAGATATATTTCTTTCCCCCCAAGGACTCGGTCTGAAGGGGTCCCATCAGGTCCATGTAGAGCAATTGAAGTGCAGAATTAGTACGCCTTTCTGGCATAGATTTAAACGAGCACTTCCTCATTTTCCCTAATTGACAAGGGTCACAATTGGGTTTTTGCCCCTTCTTAATCTCCAGTCCTTGGACTGCACCAAGTTTACTCGTTTTGGTGATACTTTCCATATTTATATGGCAAAATCTCCTATGCCATTTTTCCATATCAATACTGACCATATTGGCCCCTTCAGACGGGTCCTTGGTCTTAAAAAATTTGGTATAATTAACATGTTCACAATCAATATAAAAATTTGGTTTAACATGATAAAGTTTATTTATTAAATTTGCTGTAAATAATTTAACATTTTCTTGATTAAAGACACAGATCTTTCCGGGCAACCATTTGAGCTTATAGCCCTGTCTATCTATACAAGAACCAGAAATTAGGTTGCGTCGCAGTGTTGGAGCATAGAAAACGTTATTCAATGTGATGGTAACTAATTTTCCATCTGATTCAATTTTAAAAATCACTTTCCCAATGCCCTCTACCTGGCTCTTCACATTTCCTACAGCTACCTCCATTTGTGTGTTTTGTACAGGCTCTAGCTCGGCAAATAACGATTTATCTCTACAAAAATGAGATGTACTGCCGCTATCCAATAGCCATGTATCCTCACATTTTGGGTAGGTAGTGTTTGCAGAAATTTCGTTTTCATTTACTGAACAAAACATTCCTGCCTGAGGGTCTTCTTTGGCTTGAAATTTAAAATTCCTATCCTGTTTTACTTTATTACGGCTCCAACACTTCGACGCAATATGCCCTTTCTTTTTGCAAATGTAACAAACTTTATTTTTAGCAAGAAATTTACCCCTACCATCTGCCATTCCGGAGTTTCCGGGTTTTGAAAACATTGCCGAATTTTCTATATTAGGCTCTTCGGCCAAATACCTAATCCTACCTCCCTCAGCTAGTAGTTCATCTTTTACTTTCGAGAAAGTAAATTTCTCTCCTTCCCATCTGTAGATGGCTTGAACAATGCTGCTGAAACTAGGAGGTAGATACCGTATTAATTGAAAAGTTCTGAGTTTTTCTTCCATAATATATCCATTTTCGACTAGTTGGTTAAAAATTCCCCCCAACCTTGCAGCGAATAATCCCACCGTTTCACCTTCTTGCATTTTGCAAGAGAAGTAGGATTCCCACAATGCGGCTACTCTGGCCAAAGATGGGGGTTCAAAATTTGCCTTAAGGGCTTTCCAGGCTTCATTAGGATCTTCCAAATTATCAATTAACCTTTTTGTATCTTTTTCCAAGTTTAAATAGATGATGGCTAAAGCTTGGCCACATCTTTTTCTGTCAGCACTAGTTAACTCCCCTTCTGGTTTCTTTTGGGTAATCTCCCATAAATCCCTTTCTATGAGCACCATTTTTATATCTTTGGACCAGGTAGCCCAATTATGGGAGCCCAACTTCTCAACGTTTCTATAATCTTTCTCCATAATAAAGAAATGATTCAATTTTCTCCGGGCAGATCAACCACACGACTCTGCTACCACCTGTTGGATATAATTTGAGGTTTATGGCCTACAGCTAAGCTGAAAATTAGGCAACTCATTTCCAACTAAAAATTTGAGGTAGTGGTCTGCCCGAAGAAAATAAAACATGAATCATTCTTTACACTGAAAAACATTTATTTGACACATATTGAAAATTGGTTACAACACAATGATTTGTTCCCCGGGAAAAATTAGAAAAAGAGATCTTACAATGAGTCCATGCATGGATTAAAAGTCCTGTTGGTGTTCCAAGGTGACGCCTCACCGGTCGTTGGACAGTATGGCAATTTCCACGAATTGCAGGCAGGTCGATTCACACCGCGTGAGCAACAGTTCACCACATCAGGGAAAGGTATACCAGGGATGGACGCGATCTTCTTCCGCAGGAGAACAAAAGACCCACATCAGGGAAACTTAGAACTCTTTGCTTTTGTAGACGTCATCACAACACGCGGGTTCCAAACTCAAAACATCATCAGTGCTTTTCCAGGAAAAACCAGACCTCACCAAGAGGCCAATAGCAAAAATTTAGGATGACATTTGACGAACACGTTCACGGGACACAGACAACACAAGACGAGGAGACGAGTAGAAGTAAAAAAACGAAGCGAAGCGATCGAGCTCCTGCCGGTCTGCGTATTTATAGCCAGATTCGGCCTTTCCAGAAACAATGTGACGTTACCTAATTTGCATATTGCCAAAACAACACAACCCGGAGAAAACACAGCTTGCCGGTTGCACAATTCTTATTTAATTTGGCATTCAGCACTTAACACCTCAACATGATTTCATCACGTCATTGACACGTGCTCTTTCGGAAGTTTACCGACATCTGCCGAATGACAACAACCAATCATAGCATGCCGCATGTTTTCCAAACACTTCCGATTCAAACTCGGACATTTGAGTGTTGGCGGCAGGTGGATGGGATTCTTCGCGCAAAGTTTTCTCTCGGAATGGCAAAAGGTAAGTCACAAAATGATTTTTCTTTTAAACAATATTGGTGAAATCCTTCAAGAACCAAAAATAAAGGCATTTAGCCCAACAGTTTGAAAGTGCATGGGTTCATGGCCTTGGTGTGATGTTTCTGTCTACCAAGTGGGATAAGAAACAACATAGTCTTGCAAGAAAAATCAATTTTTGCGAAAAATCTAGAATTTTGTTTTATTTTATTTATTTACTTTATTTTTAGGGCTAGGCATCAATATTGCGATATCAGCCAGCACTGAAGCGGCTTGTTTTATTTGTCCTTTTAAATATGAAGTCAATGTGAGGGTGACAGCACCTGCCGAAATGGGGTTGTTTCTTTCAGTCAAAAGTAGTACTTTTAGTCACTGAAATTGATAGAATAAGCAAAAAAAAAAAAGAAATAACAAGGACCCTGAAAAATTTTTCATTTTCCCAACAGTTATTTTTTAATTATTTTTTTTAAATGTCCGATTTTTCAAACAAGGCGTCTTGATGACGTCACAAATGATGCACTTGCCGCATCTTTCTACTGCGATTACTCATTATGGTAATCAAGAAGCGAATTACAATTGCGCTCTATGCTTGCTATCAACCATATCATTGCCATTACGCGTGAGTAAAGATGCGAATTAAATATTTTGTTCTGTGAATGGCATTTCATCTTTTGTGATGTCATCAGCAAGAAATGTAAACAATGAAAGAGCAGAGATTTAAGTAAATTTTTTAAAATATTAAACTTAGTCAAATTATTTAAAAAATAGTTAGATCCTATGTTTTTAAGTATGTTCTTTTAGAAAAAAAATACTTTTAAAATTTTGTAAACGACCCCATTCTCTCCCCAGATTCCTTTCATACCTATTTTATTAGCTCGATTTAGGTAAATAGACTGCTCTGAATAGGATTGATGCAGTGAGAAGTAGGGGGTGTTACTGGACATTTTCAAGTTTTGAGTTAAACGTGTTTAAAGATAAGGTCCCAGGTAGGCTTTCATTGAATTTTTTTTCTAAAACATGCTGTATGGAAGCACCCACCAGAGCTCTAAGACAAAGGAGAGGTCCACCTATCATTTGTACAGGAAATCGCCAAATTTATAATTTTGTCACATCCTTTTGCTTCACACTGGCCCAGTTGATCTCTGATAAAAAATATACAGATCTAACGTCCAAATAAGTCACAGATCAATTGCTTAAATTTTTTCAGATTTTTAAAGAAATATTTCTTTATTTTATGGAATTAAAAAAAATAAATGTTTTCAATTGTTCACATGTACCTCTATGGGGGGGGGGTACATATGAACAAACCTGGGGCACATATGAACATAATTGAAAAATGCAGAACAAGCATCGCATTTCAACAAACTCTTTAATATGAAACATACACTATATCTTGAATTGTTTTGCTTGTATTTCTATCTTGAATTGTTTCACTTAAATTGTTTTGCTGATGATGTAAAAGTTGTGGGGATTGTCGAAAATGAAGAACAAGCAGATAGATGGGGTATGGCAGTTAATGTAGGGAAATGTCAAGTACTACACTCATGGAAATGAGCGTACGAGATATCGTTTACAGGGCTCAGTCATTAATCAGGCGGAAAATGTTATGGATCTGGGTATCTTAATAAATCAGGACTTCAAGTTTAGTCAACAGTGCAGCATTGCTAGTAACAAAGCCAACAAAATGCTTGGGTTTATCAATAGATCTATTTCAAACGAACCTAAGAAGGTTCTTCTGCCTTTATATAGGAGTTTAGTAAGACCTCATTTGGAGTACACTGTTCAGTTTTGGTCGCCTTATCTGAAGAAAGATATTTTTGTATTGGAAAGGGTTCATAGAAGGGTAACTAGATTAGTAAGGGGACTTTCAGATTTAAATTATGATACCAGATTTAATAGGCTTAACATGTATAGCCTGGAGCAAAGGAGAGTCAGAGGGGACATGATTCAGTTATTTAAATTTATCAAAATGAAAGATGAAAATGGATCAAATTTTTGCAGGGAAAGCAGGATGAGGGGGTCATTGTTTTAAGCTATTTAAATCTCAGGCTAACTTGGATATTTGGAAAAACTACTACTTTAGCAGGGTCATGGGCACTTGGAATAGCTTACCAGAAGAGGCGGTAATGAGAAAGGGGGTGGATAGCTTTAAGAGGGCCATTGATCTTCATTGAGGACTAATTAATTGACTAGGGCCAGCCTAGCTGGGCTCAGAGCCTGTTGCCGGTCGTCACATTTGTATTTGTATATGACCAGAAGTATAGGGACACTTTCAAAAATTCATTTTTGTAAAGGATTTCTCAAGAAGTAAGAGACCAATTGCTTTGTAACTTTTGTCACATAAAAGTATGCTCCAACTATCATTTTCCAATAAAAGTTATATCCCCCTTGATTTTCGGGGATCAGTAACAAATTGAGGAAAATACAAATGTTTTTTGATCATTCATCGTCTGGCCGTCCAAAGAGCTGTCGGCGCCCAGGGGGAAAGCTTCCTGGCGCCTCCCCCCCCCCTTTTACAAACACAGAAAAATCAAGTTAGTTATAACATAACATCATTGCATAATACGCATGAACGCATCATACTTCTTTTTTTTAATATTAATGAACAAAACAATCAGAGGGCTATAGATAGTACAAATTAAGCACTGAATCTGTTTCTAATATTTAGCATACATTAATACCCCAAAAGTTTTGCGTAAAATGGAAATGTTAAAATTCCAAATATTTATCTTGTAAGATGCTACCCCACAAGATAAAAACAATTAAAACTTAACTAGTTACTCATATTTATCAAACTAAGAATATGAATTAAAAATTTATTGAGACTAAATAGAAAATGTATTTATCAAAGAAACATTAAAATTAAATTTCAATATGGACTCATCCACTGATTCTTTTCTAGAGTTTTTTTTTTTTTTTTTTGCTTGTATGAATATATACCAGCTTTCATATCTCGCTCGTTTGGAAAAAGACTGCCACAATACAAAATTTTTCATTTTCATATTTTTTTTTTTTTGCTTAATGGCTTTCAAATGTCGTTATCTTCTGTGGAAAATAACAACAGATTTTTTGTTCTAATATAAACCACGGGAGAGCACAGCAAACTTACTTATCTTAATGCAAATTGCCTGAAGGGTTCAACTTCAAATGCTAAAATTTCATTTTTTATATTTATTTTATGACTGTGCATCTATGATTCACTTTCGGCCGCTAGAGGGCGCCTGTGATGCAGGGAGTGTTTTTTGCTGCTAATTTGATAAGTGTTTTTTTACTATAATTTTTCATTATTACTGTCTAGTTTTAGGTTTTTTTACTTCACTTTATCATGTAATTTAGTTTTATTGTGTTTTGGGGGCTCATTTTTGCTGTTATTGTATTCTTGAAGTGTTTTTGCATTTTTTGGAGCTAAGCCTAACATGTGGTGATCTCCTGGTTTTTGATCTTGTGTGCTTTATTGGGTGTAGCAACTCTGTTTATTTACTGCTGTTTTTAGTATTTATTCTGTGTTTTTTTGCAGTTTTATCTTACTGTTTTGCCTTTTGGAACATATTCACTGAGTAGAAATGGGTGTTATATGCATTATGAAAGAGGTAAAGAGTGGGAAGGGGGACAGGTGGATCTCTTGTGATTTATGTCATATGTTCTGCCTGTATAAGGGGGAAAATGAGTCTGTTTTTGAAGAGGATTATATTTGCACTAAATGTGCTGAACTCTCAGACTTAAGACTTAAGATGCTAGTTTTGGAAGCCCAGTTAGCATTAGGGTGTAAGCCAGTTGTAGAGGGTATAAATGTTCCAGAGATTCAGGGGGAAGTTTCAAATGAGGAGTTAGATTGGGAAACTAAGGGTGTAATTTTGGGGGACTCTATGGTAAGGGAGGTGGGTAACACAGTTGGGAGAGTAAAGCGTAAGGTGGCTAGGTGTTGTTTACCAGGGGCTCGGGTAAAAGACGTTAATATGGTTGCTGAAAAGAAGGGAGTATTGAATAAGGAGGACATGGTTACTTTGTGGGTGGGAACAAATGATGTAGGCCACAGTAAAAATGAGGAGTTTTCTAGGGAATGGGAATCCCTGTTGGATAAAGCAACCAGCTTTTCGACGAATGTCCAAGTGGTTGGTTTGCTTCCCAGGTATGGAGTGCATAGGAGCTGGCTAAATCAACGTGCGAGGTGTATGAACTTGCTACTGAAGTCAATTTGCGAAAAGCGCAGTATCAGGTTCATTGATGTATGGAGTCACTGTAAACGGGATTGGATTGCTAGGGATGGCCTGCATCTGAGCTCTACAGGGGTCAAAATGGTTAGTGGATTGATTTTAAGGGCTTTGGAGTCAAAAAACTAAGTTGGAATGGGGGGCATGGTTCAAGCACCAGGTATCGAGAGAATGTAATGTTTTTGGGTATTGCTAGAAATGGAAATAAAGTGACAAACAAGAGTAGTAATGTTAACAATTGTAATTTAGGAAATTTCAGGGTGTTAAATAAAAGCAACTTAGGCATGCTTAAAGTTTTCTATACCAATGCTCGCAGTATTAGGAACAAGATGGATGAATTGAAAAGCATAGTTATGGATGAGAAGTTGGATGTTATCGGAATTACAGAGACATGGGCTACCGAATCTGATGCAGAGTTATTACATATTGCTGGGTATAATTTATTCAGACAGGATAGAGTAGGTAAAAGAGGTGGTGGGGTTTTATTTTATGTTAGAGACAATTTTATTTGCAATGAATTGGTCATAAATGATAAGCCTACTGATATTGATATGGTTTGGCTGGAGTTGATGAGCAGTAAGGGCATAAAGCTACGCTTTGGAAACATTTATAGGCCACCTAATTCAAACCAGGGACAAGATGAACAGATGTACCGTATTATTAGTGACATGTCTAGTAAGGGATCCGTTATCATAATGGGGGATTTCAATTTTCCGGGTATTGATTGGAAAAATTTTTATCCTGGTAATGGCAAAGAAGAGGAATTTTTAAAAGTAATTGGTGACTGTTTCTTAGATCAAGTTGTAACTCAGGGAACTCGAGAGGAGGCCATTTTGGATCTAGTTTTTTGTGACATAGGTAGTTTTGTTCAGGGGTTGAGTGTAGGGGAGCATATTGGAGATAGTGATCATAACAGCATTAGGTTCCGGGTTAAATTTGAAGTGTGCAAAGATGATAATTTTAGGTTTGTGCCCAATTTCAGAAACACCGATTTTGTTGCACTTAGGCAGAGCTTGAAAGAGGTTTTTTCGTCAGGGTTGGAAAATAGCGACGTAGATCAGCAGTGGACGGAATTTAAGGATAAACTTGCTAAAACCGTTGGGGACTATGTTCCATTTAGGAGAAAAGGTGTTAGTACCAAAATTTGGCCCATGTGGTTCTCCAGGGAGACTAAAGAAGCTCTTAATTATAAGCAAGCCACTTTTCGTAAGTTTAAAGAAACTGGTCAGAGTGCGGAGAGGCTCCAGTATGGTAAGGCAAGGCGAAATTTTAAGTATTTGGTACGGATTCAGAAAAGGGAATTGGAGCAAAGGCTGGCAGATGACATTGATGGGAACCCTAAGAGGTTTTTTGCTTACGCTAATTCCGGGAAAGCTCGAAACAGTCAAATTGGGCCTTTGGTTGATGAGCATGGAAATTTAATCCAAAACGATAGGGATATTGCAAATGTTTTAAATAACTTTTTTTCCAGTGTGTTTAACGATAACTGTATCTCAACAGTTGACACTAACAAGACACAAGCTATTATACAGCTTGAGGATTTTGTATTTTCCAGGGAGGAGGTTTTATTTCATTTGAAAAAGATTAAAGCAACTAAAGCTCCGGGACCAGATAATATTTATCCAAAAATTTTAGTTGAATGTGCAGAGGAATTAGTGGATGTTATTTTGAATATTTTCAATGCTTCTTATAACTCGGGGACGGTGCCAGAGGACTGGAAGCTGGCTAACATAACGCCACTCTTCAAGAAGGGGTCTAAAGGTATTGCTGGGAATTATAGACCTGTAAGTTTGACTTCGGTGATTTGTAAGATTTTCGAAACTTTGATCAAAATTAAGATCATGATGTTCTTAGAGACTAATAGTCTGTTGACTAGTTTGCAGTATGGTTTCAGGAAAGGTAAATCCTGTACTACTAATTTATTGCATATCTACGACAAGGTTACCTCAGCTTTAGATAACAAAAAATGTGTGGATGTTGTTTATATTGATTTTCAAAAAGCTTTTGACAAGGTACCGCATGTTGCTCTTCTCAGCAAGTTAGCTGACATTGGAATAGGAGGAAAAACTTTACTTTGGGTTAGAAATTGGCTTACTGGTAGGAAGCAAAGAGTAGTTGTGAGAGGAAATCATTCTAATTGGAGTGATGTTTTAAGTGGGGTTCCTCAGGGATCAGTTTTAGGGCCTCTTTTGTTTATTATATTTATGAATGACATCAATGAAAATATTTCTGGAAGCATGAATTGTTTTGCTGACGATGTAAAAGTTATGGGGATTGTCGAAAATGAAGAACAAGTAAAACAGCTGCAAGAGGATTTAGATCATATTACTAAGTGGGCAGATAAATGGGGTATGGCAGTTAATGTAGGGAAATGTCAAGTGCTACACTTAGGTCTTGGAAATAAGCGTATGAGATATCGTTTACAGGGTTCAGTCATAAATCAGGCAGATAATGTTATGGATCTGGGTGTCTTTATAAATCAGGACTTCAAGTTTAGTCAACAGTGCAGTATTGCTAGTAACAAAGCCAACAAAATGCTTGGGTTCATCAATAGATCTATTTCAAACAAATCTAAGAAAGTTCTTCTGCCTTTATATAGGAGTTTAGTAAGACCTCATTTGGAGTATGCTGTTCAGTTTTGGTCGCCTTATCTGAAGAAAGATATTTTTGTATTGGAAAGGGTTCAAAGAAGGGTAACTAAATTAGTAAGGGGACTCTCAGATTTAGATTATGATACCAGACTTAATAGGCTTAACATGTATAGCCTGGAGCAAAGGAGAGTCAGAGGGGACATGATTCAGTTATTTAAATTTATCAAAATGAAAGATGTAAACGGATTAAAGTTTTGCGGGGAAAGCAGGACAAGGGGTCATTGTTTTAAGCTATTTAAATCTCAGGCTAACTTGGAAATCAGGAAAAACTACTACTTTAGCAGGGTTGTGGGCACTTGGAATAGCTTACCGGAAGAGGCGGTAATGAGCAAGGGAGTGGATAGCTTTAAGAGGGCCATTGATCTTCATTGGGGACTAATTAATTGACTAGGACCAGCCTAGCTGGGCCCAGTGCCTGTTGCTGGTCGTCACATTTGTATTTGTATTTGTATTTGTATTTGAAATGAAGGGGAGCCTCACAGCGCCCCTCGTTTCGTGGCAGCGGGGAGATTGCCCCACTCACTCCCCTCTTCGGACAGCCCTGTTCATCGTAAATAGCTGAGAATAAGCTGTAAATTTCAGAAAATAGTTAGCTTGCTATGTACAATTATTTTTACGTACTTTCAAGAAATTATCACTGATATTCGCGAAGATATAAGCATTTCTTTCAAAACTAGGATTTTTTTTTTGAAGGTTTTTGGCTCTTAACACGCAAAGTTTTCGCTCAAAGCTTACCAAACCTTCAGAAAACTTGACAGCACACACGAGGAGTTAAATATTAAAATTTGAAATAAAAATGTTGAAAATTTGATAAGATATGGACATTTAAAGCAATTATTTTTTTTATTGTGCATGCACGAAAGACATCAATTTATAACTTTTTTTATATCTAAAACCCAACTATATTCCTCAACTCATAATAAAATTCCAGTTCAATATTTTTAAAATACAGAAATTTATCAGCAATCTAATGAGCTGAATTTCAACAATTCTTGGATAAGCGACAAACCGTAAGGAATCTTTCACCAATAAGATATTTTTGTCATGAATCACTCTGAACGATTACAAGTTAAAGTTGCAAACTTGCAAATGACCCCTCGCCATTCGTCCCCGTTCCCAAAATCTGCACAACCTCTGGTCCCAATCTGTGTGGATTTTGACTTTCTACTGTATTACTTTGTTTTTTATTTGCCAATTGTGGAAAGTAAAAAATAATTTAAAAATAAGAATGTGATATGATACTAGAAATTTAAAAACTTGTATTTCAAATATGCTGAAATGTTGGAACACCAGATCTATAGACACTATGTATGAATAAATGCCTACAATACATGCAATTTCAAATCATGTGAGAATTTTATGTGCTATGCTGGCATCAGTATTTCAAAATGGTGAGACCTAGTAAAATACCATTTTGAAGACAAAGCATAATTTTCCAAATCCTTGGGTATTTTTTTAAAAAAATCTGTTTCTTTTCAGGCTGAAAACAGAAATCCAGAGGTAGACAAATTCTTCGAGGAGAGAAAAAGAAAATTAAAAGCGACTGGGGGGCAAGAGAAAGAAGTTGTAGTAAGTTTAACTCTAAAATTTGACAATTATTTTCAGAAAATTTTTATCATGTTATGTATGATTTCATGTATTGGTGTGCATATTGGGGGGGAGGGGGGGGGGCATATGTAGCTCAAGGTCTGGGTATTATTACTTCCAGATTTTAAATTTTTAGTACAAATATAACATTTCAGCACAAGCCATTACTGACTGGTGCATTGAAAATATCTTTAATTGGTACTGAAATAATTTCTAATAATGTGTACTGAATTTGCTTGGAGAATTGTTCCATTGTACTTCAGATCACAGGTTTCTACGTGTCTTCTAAAAGAAATAAAAATGGGAATCCCCTTACCTTGGAGTTGGAAGCATTATGTTCCTGTCCTAAATCAAGTTATTGTAAATCATGGTTAGCATTATACTAAGGACATCAGTTTAAAATCCTCATTAGAATAAGAACTATTATTGGAGTAAGACTTAAGTTTGTTTTTATACTCTTGTGACCTCTCCCTCAAATTACTGCCAGCTAAACTTTTTTATTTCTTACTTGGACTTTGTTTATGTATTTTGAATTAAGATTGCTGACCTCAGCTAGGTCCCAAACAAAGATATTTTAATTCATCCAGTCATGATGAAAACTATAGAAAAAATTATACTATTCTTGAAGTAGTTACCTGAATCAGGTATGACATATGGAAAAACAAGGACTTTTCTCCACCTCACGCCACCTCTTAGTGTGTAGCCTTAGGTGTAACACACAAGGAGTGCTCGGTACTTCCTCCAAGAAATATTACCCCGGGAAAGGTTTAGTTTTAGTTGTTTTAACTTTTAGGTTTAGTTTTAGTTTGGTTTAGATTTAGTTGTTGACACTTGTGTTCTTTCTTCTCAAAATGTTGTGCATATAATGAAGTAGTGGCTTCATGTGTTGTTTTATGCGAAGTAGTGGCTCCAACATTAATAAATTGTGTTTAATAACTTTGATACAGTCCACATTGTGTTTTGTGAGTGATAAATTGTATTTTATTTCGAACCAGAACATTACAAATAGTCCTCGGCAGAGTTTTCCCACTAACACTACTAAAGATTGTGTTAAAAAGTGTTTTTTAAAGCTAAATTCTGAAGAAATGTCCCTCCCCCCCCTCTCTCTTGCTGTTATCATTAAAAGCTCTTTCAAATTTTATTTTTTGGGCTTCAATTTTGAAATACTTCTGAAGAAGAACTTCCCAAAACTAATTTTTAGAAGCACTGTTGAAAAAGTTCCGGGGGAAAACTTTTTCAACATTTCCCAAAACTTTTCTTTCCCTTCTCTAGTCAGGACAGAGGAAACTCCCCATGTGGTTCTGGATGTTAAATAAGAGGATAAAAGGATTTCCTCTTATTCCCCTCATGTCATTGATCTCGTTGCTGAAATGAGACACACTGGGCAGTTCTCTTTTGCGTCAATATTTAAACATAATGCGATCTAGTAATACATTTTATTGCTGATGTAATCAAAGCATAATATCCAAATTCTTCGGCAGTATTTTTCATTAATTTTTATTTTTGTAGCGTGCGTCAGAGGTGAGCCTGAAAGTTAGCAGAAAAAAGAAAAGAAAATTAAAACCGATTGAAACTGGGGTATGTATCTCTTAAACAATGATTTGCTGATTCAATTAATTATAAATATGTATGTTTCTGTAGATGCAACATAAATAGATTGATTTATAGTAGGTACCTGTTCAGTCTAAAATAAATTAAAAAGTAATGCTCATCTGAAATAAACCTAGTTTGTAATTAAATATGGTACAATTCTAGCATGTTTTTGGTCTAGTGTTGAATAAGAATCATTTTTGTTATAAGCATTGTACTTACATATTTAAAAAATCAGTACATCTTATCCACATACAATATAAGCACCCAAATTTGTTTTTGAAAGTTAGTGCAATGTAGTGCAGTCCAGTGTCTGGGTTCTCTTACTTCGGTCTGGTAAGGGTTGAAGTTCAGGTTTTTATATTGCTATCGCATGTCAAAATGCACAAGAAAATTGTGCATTACTCTGCAGTCAAAGAGTAGAATTTTTCTGGAGAAACTCAGAGCAATATGCTCACTGCTGAACACTCGAGTCACAAATATTATCACTGAATTTTAATTGCTGCATACTGTCCACCAGTGCATCTGCATTTATTTTGATGCTTGCATTATCTGTTGGTTTTTACCATCAGTTAGTTAATATGATCCCAGAATCAATTAGCATTAAATGTTAAATTATCAAGTGCCTAGACTTATCCATTTTCTAACTTTGTTCCTTGAAATGAATTGATTTCAATTCCTGTTGAATGAGTTGCCATATCATCCCCCATAGTTTTGCATTAAAGTCAGGGGTGCTCATCCCCCCCAAGTTCAAAGGCGCAAATTCCCTCCCCCTCCCCCCATTTTTCTTAATCCTTTTTCCTTTTATTATTATTATTTTTTTTAGTATTTATTTTTAAAAATATTTTTATATATTTATTTATTTTTTTGCGTTTAAGTATTATTATAATTATAATTTTATTAGAAAAGTTCTGTGCTCCGCCAATGACATACCACAACACACACAAACTAAGTATAATAAGTAAATAAATTTAATTAAATATAAACAGAATAAATAAAATAAATTATTCAAATTAAAAATAAATCAGTAAATAAATTTAAAGTAATAAATTTTAAAAAATTAAAAAATCCCCCCCAAAAATTTTGATGGTGCAACTTGCGCCATAATCCTTCCCTGTGAGCACCCCTGGCTATAGTTGCACTTTTGCTCCAGATGTTAACTTGAGACTGGCATTCAATCTTTTCACTCCCCCCCCCCCCCTTCCCCGATGTTTCCAAGACTAAGAGCAAAATTGAGCAAGATTTAAAACATTATCGCCCTCCACCTCCTTTTTCTTGTTTCTCACATTCATTTCTGGATGCTTCATTCTATTTTCAATTCCTTTTCTGTGGGTCTTTTTATTTGATTTTCCTTAATTTTCCTATCCTAAGATTCAGTGATTAAAAGACATATTAAAATGTAATAACTCAGCTATTAGTAAATTTAAGATTCTTGCTTCTAGAAGGAAGGGGAGGGAGGATATTTAGCTGTTTCTTGTTTTTGAATTCTAAATTCTTCTTCATTGGAGATTAAATAAAAAAGAGAAAATATATTGTAATAAATTGAAAAATTCATTGTTAAGTTTCAAATTCTTACCACTATTTCATTATGTCTTGCTAACTAATGGCAAAAGAAAGCATTGGGTTGATTTGTAAACATGTAGCTGTAAGTTTTTAGATATAGGTCATATTTAATTATCCTATATTTAATCTAGTGTGGAATATATTCACCTAACTTAAAGGAATATTACATAAAAATGACAATAATAATAATAAACTGAAAAATTCAATGTGACATTTTAATATCTTACCAGTATTTAACCTAATAAACTGATTAAGATGAGATCATTTTAAAATGATCATTTGAAGATAAATATCAAGAGTTATTTTGTATAAAAAGAAAAATACAAAAATGATGACCAATAAAAAACTCTGGACCCAGCTTGGCTGGTCCTAGTCAGCTTATCAATCCTTAATAAGGATCAAGAACCATCTTGAAACTGTTCACCTAATTACAAGTTACAGCTGCTTTTGGTAAATTATTCCAAATGCCTACAATTCTGTTGAAGAACTAATTTTTTCTGATTTCAAGATTAGCTTGGAATTTACAAAGCTTAAGGGGGGAAACCAGTTTAGACTGGTCAAAAAATCCACTTTTTTTAAATGTCATAAAATGTTGAGTAAAACTATTCAAGAATGTGTTGCCAAAATTTCAGTGAAAATTTCCAATTAGTTCCGATGCTATGAGTTCTTAAAGTGATTGTGGAGTAGTGGTGGGCAAACCAATTCTTTTTAGTGAGTGACTCAGAGTAACTCACTCCCTCAAAAGAACTGATTCTTTTTAGCAATTCACTGACTCACTTTCAAAAAAAAAAAAAAAGAAAAAAAGATAATTAGAGGAATATAAAAAAAGTGCCTTCTTGAGCATCAATGGACCCCTGTTCCAAATTTGCTAAGATTTGGGATAAACTGGATTTGTATCAAGAAAATCTCTAGGGGGGTAAAACCTGTTGGGGAGAATTTCTAATCTAATAATATCTCCCCAATGCTTTCTTTGATACTAGCAGGTGAGTTCGGAAATAAGACTTAACAAACTATTTCTAACTTTCATGAAGTTTATTTAAACAATAATGTAAATTGTTAAAACACGCTGTAAATGATAAAAATAAATACTAACAACATAATAATCTCTCCACATGCTACTTTTGCATGAGATAACTAACACTGCAATGCAAACTGCATGACTATTGACTAAAAACTTTGATGAAGTAGACACATTGGGAAATCAGCTAATTCCAGCTCATCATTTCTAATAAAGGGCGAACGGCACGAACAAGCAAGTTCGCATACCGATCGAGCGACCGCCTACAACGAAAGATGATCGAAGAGAGAGAGAACTAAAGCCGCGAGCAGTTTAAATATCCCCCCGGGTCATTAGCATATCAGAGTCACGTGAACGGACACATCACTGCTATCGTTAAGCACACGTCCCATCAAATTCCTTCTAGAAGCATCTATGACGTCATCCACAACGGAGTTCCCCCCAAGGGTGGACGAAAGTGAAACAAACATTCGGTCGATTCGACCAATGTGAATGAGTGCTGATAAGATTCTTTTACCCCAGTCATGCAGAATGATTGGTAATACATTATAAGTAAGGAAAAACATTATTTTACTCTTGGTGTTGTGAGGTGATGAGATAGGATTATTTACTGTTGTTATTAACAGGCATTTATGCCTAACAAAACCCCCGGAGGAGAAGAGAAACCCTCTTTGTGAATTCCTGAGCATCAAAGGAGCTCTTTGTCTAATGAGACAAAAATCTGACAAAAGCAGTATATTTGCATGAAGAAAAATCCCAAGGGGGTGTAGACCCCCAAAGGAGAGAAAATCCCCTTTTATAAATTCTTGAGCGTCAAAGGACCTCTGTGTCAAATTTGGAAAAGATAAGGTGTAAGCAGTGGATTTGTATAAAAGAAAGCCCCAGCCGGGACGAACCTCCCAAATTAATGAAGACATCCCTATCTAAATTCTAGAGCATTAAAGGACCCCTGTGCCGATTTTGGCAAAGAACCAACTTAAACTGTTGATTTGAATGCCAAAAACAAAATGGGGGACGACCCCCATAAGGAGGAGGGGGGCTCGAAAACCTACTTTCACGAATTCCTGATCTTCAAAAAACTTTTATGCCGATTTGACAAAGATCCGACATAAACTAGATTTTTATGAGGAAAATCCCCATGGGGGTGGGATTATGCCCACCATGAGGCCGAAAATTCCCCAATGTGAATCAATGCGCATCAAAACACCTCAGTGCCAAATACGGCAAAGATCCGACCTAAGCTGTCAATTTTTTTTGACGGGAATGCAAAGGAAGGGGTTAAAGAAATATAATTTCTTCCCCCCTCCAAAAAAAAGGCTTGTAATTGCTTTGAAAATAAAACTATAGCATGCAACCAATTTTCAATGCTATGCCTTGCAACTGTGAAACAAGGATCTCAATTTTAAGAACATGTGCTTTTATAATGCCTGAAAAGTGAGAACCAAAAAAGATTACTTTTGAAGTATTTTAATCACCATACAAACCCTGAATTCTGCATTTACTGCATTGTCTGTATAATTAAGTTTCTACTGCAGTTGAAGTCTTTATTTTCTTTATTGTTATGGAAAATGTTGATGTTCTGATTTCTGTTCGGGAGAAATTTTCCAACATTTTAGCTACAAAAGTTGTTACTGACATTGAGCTACAGAAGTTGATCTCCCAAATTTTAACCTTGTTATTTGTACCACATTCTTTGATTTACATGCAAATGTATACGGTAATTATTTTAATTAACGTGCATAAAGTCCTTAAAACTCTTAACTTAATTAACACTCGATGAGTGTCTGCCATGTTGTGAAAATTTCTGTAGCAAATCCTATGTAACTGTTTATGTAATTGTTATGTTTGGCATATTCTAAAATTAAGAACTCGATAGGTTCGGTTGTTGCCCAATTTTAGGCCCTATACTTAACTTACTTTTAATTATGAAATTAAACAAGTTAGGTTTTTTTTCTTTCCTTGTTTGTTTTTATCAAAAACATTGGTGATGCAAAAGCATTTAGATGTTTTCTAGGTGAATAGGCTAATTTTTTCTCTAAATTAGCATAGGACGGTGATTTTAGGTTAAATGTTTTAACTGTGGTGAGTTTTTCAAGCCCTATGTGGTTGAAAAGTTAATTTGTTATTATAAAGTTTGAATCATACATGCAATATGCCTCTAGTTAACTTAATTTCCTCAAATATGTTTCAGCCTTTGCCATGGAGTTCACCTCATGAAGAAATAGCATCGTGGGACTATATATATTCATCAAGTGGTTCTCTCGATGAGTTAGATATTGATTATTGCGCTGATTGGCTCGCTAGTGCTGAAGCAAGTGGAAGTGAATATGATCTATTTGGCCTCTCATCAGCTGAAGAGAGAGCTTATTCATCTGAAAAAGTTGACAATAGATCAACTACCTCCACAACACTAAAGGAATTTGATTTCAATGACTTCTTAACAAATATTAAAAAAGATGATGCTTTTTTACCACCAACTATCAAAAATCGTTTAAAGGTATATGATGACTATTTTTCAAAAATTATGCTTGATGCAATGCAAGAGACTTCTCAAACTGACATTGACATGATTGATTTGACAGATAATGTTGCAGAAAATATTGATAACCAGAGAAGATCTCAAGCCACAATGGAAAGCATTCTGTCTTGTACAAAACGTCTCAAATGTGATTTCATTATAAATAGCCTTGATAAGCTTGAACTAAATGATCATTCTGATGATGACTTGGGTGACAATGTAATTTGTTCCATAATGGAAGAACCTGGATCTATTTCTCTTGAGGAACTTACTAGCTATGTGGAAGAAGAGCCCATTGATTCCGATCCTGAAGCAATTGATCAATCAAAATCTTTAGAGAAGAAGAAAAAGAAACATTTAAATAAGACTCAGAAACATAATTGCAATCCTATCCCACCTAAAGGAGAAAGATGTGTTGATCCTGAGGATGAATTTGCAAAATTTGTTGAAGAATTAATAGAACCCATTTTTTCTGTTGAAGCAAAATCCTTTTTTACTGATATACCACAGTCAGTTGATCCAAGCAAAGCAGAATCTTCAAAATGTTCAAAGAATATGAAATATTCTAAAAAGACACATAAACAAAAGCGGATACCCATCCCATTTAAACGAGTAAGATTTGCTGTTCCTGACAAGGAAGAAACCAGTAATTCTGTTGGAGAAAAATCGGCTATCATTGACAAACTAAAATCCATTTTTTTTGTCAAAGCAAAATCTGTTGACTCTGATATACCTGAATCGATATTTTCTAGTGGAGCAGAGTCTGTTGATCCAGGTAAAGCAGGGTTTTCAAAGTTTTACAAGAAGAAGAAAAAATCTAAAAGGACACATAAAAAACAAAAGGGGAATTCTAAAATTCCACCTAAAGAAGCAAAATCTGCTGACCTTGTTGATGCAGAAAACCTTTTTTTTGTTACAACAAAATCTAGTGATTCTGACAAAGCAAAATCTGTTGATTCTGACAAAGCAAAATCTGTTGATTCTGACAAAGCAAAATCTGCTGATTCTGACAAAGCAAAATCCAATGATTCTGTTGGAGAAAACTCTGCTGAACCTAATATTGCAGAATCCATTGATCCTAGCAGAACAGATAATCAATCAAAGCCTAAGACTTTAGAGGAATTTCAACAAATGGTAAAGCAGAAAATTGATTCCTATAAAGTAAGTTTCTTTAATATCTTATACAGTCAAACCTCCATATATCGAACTTCCACGTATCGAATTTTTCTATGTCTTGAAATCCCAACAAATTTCTATGTTCATTACATAGAAAAATTTTCTATATATCTAAAAAATCTCTATATATCGAAATTTTTTTCAAAACATTCGTAGATTTGTTTCCACTTTAGAATGTTTGTCTCGTGAAAAATAAAGGTTAGGGGAAGGGGTGCCCACAGGGGGGGGGGGGGATTATGGCGCAAGTTGCGCCATCAAAATTTTTTGGGGGGGGGGGATTTTTTTTTTTTTTTTTTTTTGAAAATGAAATTTTTGGATGGAAGAAAAATATTTAAATTTGTTCAACAAAAAAATAAGGTACTTGAATATGTATTACTTTTTTAATGTACTCCTTCCAAAATTAAGTAGCCGTGTCTTTTTTTTTTCAATGAAGACCACCTCAGAGACGGGATCGTATCAGAAGGTTGCAAAAAAGGTTCAGACCGTTTGATTTTAATTTATCATGAATTTTTCCAGAGCTGGTCCAGTTCTGTACAATGAAAAAAAAGGGGTCAAAAATGGAGAAAATAAAATGTTTTTTAAATATTTTATTTTTTTGGTGAGAATTATGACCAATAAGCTCCAGCCTTTCACAGATGTATTAACAACGGCAAAAATCATTAAGAGCTAGTTTTAAAGTTAAAAAATAGCATTGTTTTGCGTTTGACTGGACAATGTTAATATGTTTTCTTTACTAACAAACTTCAGTTTATGTAGGATTTTTCATTTAATTTTACTCCCATGTTTTGTATCATTTTTAAAATGACCCGTTTTTTCAATTTACCATTCGATGATATTTACCAAAGTTTGAAAAATGTTGGACCCCTATGATGGAAGTAGAGCAGTTTGATCGTAAACATGTTAAACTACTTTCACAATCACAAACCATTCTTACTTTCCTCCATATCTAATTAAATACATAGACGGAAGTTTTTTATCCATGAAGATTCACAAATTTTGAAAGTTTGTGTGTTTAATAGCTGGCTCATTTTGATCATTTTCGGAAAATATCTATCTCTGTGTATATTTGTGTAACCGATTTTTAGGTGGTTATACGTATTTAGGACTTCAATTTCTATAAGCTTTTATAAGAACGCACCGTCCCCAGTAGCAAAGACGGTCCTAAATTTTGTTTTTATGGTTTCAATTTCCATGGGAGAGTCATGAATTCCTTTCACTGCCTGTGGAGGCCTCTTGAACATCTCTTCCACAAACATTGCCAAAGATATCGTCTGAAACTGCCCTTATAAAGATACAAGTTCGAAAATTTTTCGATGAAGTGCCCCCTTTCCGCAGTTCTCGCAACCATTATAAAAATAGTTTTAAGTTTCGTTTTTAGTGTTTAAATTCTGAAACCATGTCGAGCTTCTGAAAACTCCTCCAAAACATCATTGAAGATCGGCTGAAATTGCGTTTTTGTAAGCTTGAATTTCGAAAAACTACCTGCTCCGAATGCTGCCAAAGATGGTCTACAACAAACGCGTTTTTAACACTTAAATTTCAAAAAATTCTCCCCCCCCCTCTAATAGAAGACAATCTATAATTGCTTTTTTAGAGTTCCGCTCTCATAAAATTGTCACGGGAGTCCACGGAACGCCTTCTCCGCCTAACGTTACCAAAGGTCTAAAACTACTTTTTTAGAACTACAATTTCAAAGAAGTTCCAGGTTGAGCCCTTGAACTCCCTTCTCCCTATCATTACCAAAGAACGGCTAAAGCTTATCTGTTAGAGCTCTGATTCCGAAAAATAGACTGTCAAAACCTGCATTTTAGAATGACAATTTCAATGAAGTACAGTGGAAAAGCGTCCGAAAACTCTCTTTCCCCCCCTCTACCCCTAAACATAATCGAAGGTTGGCTAAAATTGCGTATTCGGAGCTTCAGTTTTGAAAAACTGGATGACTCCTCATGTTTTCAAAGATTGTCTACAATCGCATTTTTAACCCTTTTAATCGCAAAAAAAAAATCTAGGAAGGGCCCCCGAACCCCCTTTCCGTAACATAACCGAAGAGGATCTCCACAATTGCGTAGTGAAGGCCTCAACTTCGAAAAATAGCCCCGGGAGAGTGTCAAAATCTCCACCTAACATTACAAAACAGCGGTTTTAGAACAATATTCGAAAAAGTTCCAGAAGAGAGCCCCGACCCCTGCTAATATTATAAAAATTCGTCTAAAACTGCGTTTTTTGTATTTCAATTTCAAAAAATAGCCAGGGGAGAGTCATTAAACCCTTCAAGCGGCCGTGACGTAAAATTCCTTCACCCAGCGATGTATTGAAGAGCGGCCGTGTCGAAAAATTTCGCCATGAATATTCTTCCATTGAATTTTACGCCGCAGCCGTTCTCGAAGCAGAATATTCAAGGCCAAATTTTTTGACTACAATTTCGATCTTTCTTTTTGGGGGGGGGGGGATTCCCAGGAAACCATTTTATACTTAGGATAGAGTTTGTTGATTCCCTCTCAAATCAAAAGCTGGATCCACTGCTTCTCGGTATTTTAAAATATGTTAGGAGAACACGAGGGGGGGTGGAGGACTAGCTAAAACTCATACCCCTTCCCGTTTAGTTTTTGCTCTCTATGACCCTGAAAATTTTTATCACTTTTTAAACTGGGATTTATACATTAATTACAAACTGCGCCAACACATACTCTAAATAAAGTGAATCTGGTGGTTGCAACACGCAAATTTGAAACTCCGAGCAAACGGGAAAACTTATTTTAGTATTAGCAGTGATTACTACAGTGGTTGTTAGAATTAAAAGGGCAGCAGACAATTGGACAGCATTTTTTTCTGAAATAATTCAGTGAAATTTATACACAGCATGCCTTTTTATGCTAGAAATCATTGTGGAATGCAGAACATTTGAAAAAACAAAATGTAAATGTTTTCCATAATCAATGAAAAAAATGTCATTTTTAAAAAACTAGACCAAATTATAAGGACAACGGAGCGTTTTCCCCCTGAAAAACCCCAGCAATCAATAATACCCCCCCCCCCCCCCTTTTTTTTTCAATTACTTTTATCAGTCTTGATGTCATGGAAATTGAAGAACGTTCTTGGAAACTTTTGTCTTGGTTTTTTCGATGGAGAAAATCAGTTCCTGCTTGTTTCGATATTGAATACCATTTTTTCCATACTTCGGGTGCCATAATCCCTCACAAAGTTTCCATTAAAGTTAGGTGGAGTCATTTGTCCGGATAGTACAGTAATTTCCCGAAATAAACGTCAAGCAATGCTTTTGAGGTTTGATAAGTATGTCATTAGGTATTATCCTGCTAAAAACAAATTGTTCAGCAGGATAATACCCTACCGTAATTAACAATATTTTTTGGTTTTTAAAATATTGCTCAGTATAACAACATCACTCTCAGAATTCACTCTGCCCTGCCACTTAAAATATTGGTACAGTTTCCGGTTCTAAACTTCTTCAGACCATTACTGAGCCATCTCCAAATATACGCTTTGAGATTTCCCCCCCCCCCCCCCTTCACAGAGATAGCACCAGAAGTAACAAAAACCATCTTTTCTATCCTAGCTAAAATTTTCTCATCAGAAAAGAATACATTTTCCCATTTTTTACCTATAATAACGCATTTTTTTGGCAAGTTGAACCCCTGGTCTCTTATGAACTTTTTTAAAAGTCGGTCGTGATATTAATTTCACATCATGAAAAATTTTCTCTTTTTGTGAAACATGTTGAACAGTTCCGGAACTGCATTGTAACTTAAATTAACATCAAATATCTCTTGATGCTTGTTTTTCGGAGAGCAAGTTCGTCTTACGATCATGTGTTTCACATGTACAGAAGCAGAAGGTTTCCTGCCTGTTTGTCTTTGTGGTCTTAGTTTGCCAGGACTTTTGAGAAAGCTCTAAATGACCGATCTCTATGTATTCAGATTTGTTGCTATTTGACGCACAGTGAATCATGAAGTTTTTCAAGCAACAAGCAACCACTTTCACTTTCTTAAATTCTTCAATTTTAGTTACGTAATGGCATGACAGTAAAAATAGAATGTGACATCCCCAATCTCTTACTAAGCATTTATATCGTTATGTAGTGCAGTGCGCAGAACAAGAAACAAGCAAATTTAGCTTTTTAGAATACACATATCTAATTGTCCTTATAATTTTGTCCATATAACAGGGAAGTCAAAATTCAAACTTTATTCTATGAATACGAAATTCCTATGTATTTCCAATAATAATAATAAAAAAAGTTTATTTTACCATAAATTTAGTCGTAAAATTTGCAGAACTTTCCAACCAAATGCAGCTAAGATTTGAGAAAATTTTCTTTTGTCCTTATAATTTTGACCACCTTTGTAGCAAGCTTCTAAATATATAACAAAAAACTAATGCTTTTCTTGAAATAGCACTCGTAAATGTAAGCTTTTTTTTTCATTCGTTGTAACTTTATTACTCTTAAGCAAACTTGTATTTCTTGATTTTTTTTAAAAAATATATTTTTTGATTAATTCATTAAATGAATGCGAATGATCGTAAATTTAAACTGAAAATTTGAGACTCTAAAAAGTGTTATGTTTAATCTAATTTAAAAGTCGGAGAATTGGGGAAATTTTTTTTTTTTTGGTGGGGGGGGGGGGGGGGATTTTGCGCCATTGATCTTTGGGCGGATGGGCACCCCTGGTTAGGGGAGAAAATTATGTTCACTGAAGGTTGCTACGAAACTCATAAGGAATCTGGGGTTGAGGAGTGTGTAGATAGGTCCTTGTTTCGTTCTGAGTTCTTAAATTCCCTCAAGTTCATTTCAAACATCTTAGTTGAAACCAGTAACATTGTAAAATCAGTTTCAAGTTAGCCCTTTTGTCTGCTGATTCCTAGTCTTTTTAGCTGCAGTAAAAATCATTCAA
Source organism: Uloborus diversus (assembly GCF_026930045.1). Taxonomy (NCBI): domain Eukaryota; kingdom Metazoa; phylum Arthropoda; class Arachnida; order Araneae; family Uloboridae; genus Uloborus; species Uloborus diversus. The sequence continues at coordinate 34,906,042 of NC_072738.1, forward strand.
GTTAAATAGATTGATTTTTTACTTTTCTCGCGATTTCATCGTCAAAACGAAAATCCCCTATTGTTGCCAATCAAGTTGAGTTGCCGAAGCATAAAGATGTATAAAGGTGAAAAAATGTAATTTCTGTTTTATAATTATTAACTTTCATTTAATCCGATGCTTGTGTAAATTAGAAATTGGGTTTCTTACACGAAAATTGTGATAGGGATGAGCTTTAATTTTAATGTTTTAGGAGATTTTTGGGATAAAGAAAGATTGTTTCTATATATCAATTTTTTTTCTGGCATTTTGCTACCTCGATATATGGAGGTCCAACTGCACTATTAAAAACTTAGTGTATCATTGTAACTCTTTGCCTATCTATCTATGTATTTCACTCTAACTTCTTCCAAATGCCAAAGAATCGACAGTGGAACCACGTATCGATAGATACGTACTTTTTTGAACATGTTTTGGCAGTTTTCGTTTTTCTATAACTTTAATTAGAGGAGATATTAACTAAAATGTCAATTCTTAGTAACATTTCATTTGCTTCAACATTACATTGTCTGTTTAATGTAACTGTGCCAAAGTTGCTTGCAAGAAAACAAACCTACGGAATTACTTTACCTTGAAGCAATAGTTCCTTGATCAAGCATTAAGTTCTATGCATGGCGTGGAAAAAATGAAATAAATTAATGTACTGCTCATTCTTGGGTTCCCAAGTAAGGGATCATGGCACAGGCTGTGCCATTGAAATTTTCAGAGGGATGTGTTTTGAGGTATTTGCTCCACGTTTTTTTCAGGGGGGGGGGGGGCTTTGTAATGTTGTGGGGATCACGTCATTCCTGTTGAGAGGCATTGGCATACCTGTGCTAATTAACATTCTGTCGTTGGCAGTAAGGCATGTTTTTGGGGACTTCAGGTTGTAAGAAGGGGCCAAAGCCCCCAAAATATTCCACTGGTGCACTTGGGTTCTTTAGAGGAAAGCGGGTTGCACAAGTAGCCTTACACTTCAGTTGTTGAGTGTTTCATATTTGGACTAGCTTCCTATGCAGCATTGCATGGGAGCTTATTAATAACCCATATATAACTAAATGAATGATTTCTATCCACATGGGCATAAAAAAATTCATCAACCCCCACCTTTTAGACATAAACTCTCAAAAGAACTTTAATAGCTCAGAAAAATAAGAAAATTACAGAAAATGTATCATCAAGTAAAAGCCAAAAAACATGCAGCATGTCTGGGCTGTGTTATGTTCACTGGCACATTGGTGTGTGTTTGAATCAGACAGTGTATATATTCAAGTGTCATAATGCAAAGACAAATGATTGTCCTTAGTATATCTTGTTTGATTTAAGAGAAGGCATGTAAGTTAGGCAGAACCTTGAGTGACCCAATGAAAGCCCTCAAATGAAACCCTAGGATTTCTCAGAATCCATTTTAAGAGTCACTTTTTTTTAAGTCTGAAAAATTAAATGGTGGCTTGACAGATGACACCTTCAATTTTCGGAATATATTAGTAGTATCATGATAAGAAAAAGTGAACCTTCTGTCTTCTCAAATTTATCTAGTTGGCCCTTGAGTATGGGTCAAAGTTTAAGGATATAAATAAATAATGCTAAATGAATGATCGTTTTGTTTCAAAATTAATGTGTGACCCCTGCCAATTTCTTAAAATGTGGATGCTACTTGAACTTAATACTAGGTGCCTGTTAGCATAAATAATTTGGTGATTCACTCATGGCTTTGAGGACAAAGGTCAATTGAAAATGCTATTTTCGTTCCTTTTTTTTTTTTTTGCTTTGTTTGTGTCCAGAAATTAGTTAAAGCTGTGAGTGGCCCTCAGAAATAATTACAGTAGAGTCTTGACTTATGCGAGGCATGCGTTTTAAGACCCCTTGCATAAGTCGAAATTCTGCATTGTGGAAAAGGGTATGGGTGCAGATTTTTTATGTACATACTCAATTATTTTAGACATTTGTAAACATCCCTCAAACTGTTTTAAACCATTTATCAACTATTTAATACCCTTTCTTACTTAAAGAACAAAATTTATACTGTATTTCAAAAAATGGAACATAAAATACTGTTATGGTATACAAAATCAATGATGATCAATGGGGGAGAATAAAAATAAAATTCATACCTCAGTGAATATTGGTCGTATGAATTTCAAACGTTTTGTGTTGGAATTATATTTCAATGGAAATTATTTCCCTAAATATAAATTACCAACCTGGGGCCCTAATTTATATTTAGAGTATATATATAGCCTTCTGGTATGAAAAATTAAATTTTGAATTTTTTGACTTTTATTTTTACTTCAAACTTTCAATATCTTAACTCTGCATCTGATTTTGAACATTTTTTTCTATTGGACGTATACATCTAGGACTAACGGTTGCGAAAATAAAGGTCCTGCAGGTGAAAACAGAACAACCTGTATATTTTCATCATCATACTAAACTAAGGAAAGTGAAAATTGGCACTTTTCAAGAGAGACCAAAACACTGAGTATAATTTTTTTTTTCAATGCTTTATTTTTTATTGATAACTGTTAGAGCAAAAATAACTATCCTTTGAAGTAAGTATAACCCTTTCTGAGTACTATGGCAAACACGGAATTAGAAAAAGGCTTTTTTTTTTTGCATTTGTTAGTTTAGCATGGTGCCGACGATATGTTAGGGTATAAATAAAATTAAACTATCCATTGAAGTAAAAATCTGAATCTATTTTCCATTTGTATAGAAAGAGGCAAAGTCTGCTGATCCGAACAAAGCAAAATCTATTAATTACAGAAGGGAGCTTCATGAAAAACTTGATAAAGCAATATCAAAGATTTTTACCAAAATAGAAGTAAGTTACTTTTTCATATAATTGTTAAATTGGATAAATGAATTGTGTTTTTTAAAATAGAAACTTTTCATAGACACAAGAAATATTACCAAAACACAATTGGTTCTAAATTCAAACTAAAAACGTATCACTTTTGTTGTTTTGTAAAAAGTAGTAGTAGTAAAACACATAAAAAATATTTAATAAGGACAAAAAAAAGATTTTATTTTAAAAATGAAAATTTCTTCGTCTAACAGGTTTCTTTCATTGTCATGGCCTGATCATGACAACTTGAAACCAAGGGTAGACATTTCAGGAGGGGCCTCCTTCACAGACATTCTTTTAACCTTCAGAAGAAGAAAAAAAAGACTGAATTATATAAAATTAAAACTTGAAAATATCATGCATATGTCTCGACAATAGTAGTAAAAGAACACATCATTTAAGTAATTACTTGAAATATTCCTTTTCAAAAAATCAAGTTCAACTCTTCTTTACAAATATTGACATACAAAAATAATTTAAAACTATGGTCACATAATATTTTTAATATTTTAAAGTTTTCCACTAAGCAGAGAAGCAAAATCATCAAATAAAAATTTTTGAGTTTTAAACCCCATTTTGACTGGGCTCTCTTGGCATATGTCACTCATGCAATAATCAGAAGTCAAGAAGCAAAAGGATGTAAGTAACTAAAATAACAGTTTGTATAAAACTCTTGCAAAATCGGATCATAAGGTAAACCAACCAGTAAATGAACACCCCTAATGAATGAGCAGTTCATAATTTCGTTTTAAAAATAGAATTTTTAAAGTTTTTTCTCTGATAAATTGACAGCAGTAAATTCCTTCTGTACGATTGAATTGTTTAGTCCAAAAACCAGTCATCTTCATTTTTTTACCAAATGAGACTGGCCCATTAAGTCAATTCCTAAAATAAAAGGACTAGAAAATGTTGCACTTGTCCACTGGTTGGATCATTTACTGGGCTAGTCCACTTTTTTTAAAGTTTATACCCTCCAAAAAACCTGAAGTAGAATATTTAATGTTCTCTCAGTTTTTTTTCAATAGTTGCACAAATCTGTAAAAACATTTTTAATGTCATGTACCAAGTATTACTCTTTTTAATGAAATTATAAATTTCTGTAAATGAAATTAGGCTTAAACATTCATTCACTGGTCAGTCCACCCTACAGAAAGTTCTAGAGAGTTTTTATACGCATATATTTTCAATACGAGTTCCTTTATGTAACTGTTAGTTTAAATACAAAGCATGAATTTTTTCTAATAATAAATTTTTGCATAGGATTTTTTTTTTTTTTTTTGAAAAAAGAACTTTTTGTTTTTCAATAAACACCCATTTGCTCCACTCCATATCATTAGTGTATTCCTGAAAAAAGATGTAGGGGATACAAGCATAAGTCAATGAAATCTGAAGGGGGGCTTGTGTTAAAAATATAAAAAAGTGAGAGAGTACTGATGTAAAAATTAAAAAAATATAGTGGGGGCATTCACCTGCATCCTATTTCTACCACACCACTCTTTCAGCTAGGTAACTTACACCTCTTTGCTATAAAAGGAATAATGTGTTTTGATATTTCATGAATTACTGAGCGTTAAAGACAACTTATGTGTTATAAAAATTTATTAAAACAGTATTATGTCAATTGACAGAGAAATATAGAATATCAAGACAAACTAATTTTGACAAAATTCTATGATTTAAATTTTCTTAGTTTGATTCTTAAATCTTATTTATAAGTCATCTTCTAAATATAGTACTTATTTAGTACTCATTGAGGTTGAATTGATTATTGCAAATTGGGTGGTTTCATTTTCGTCTTTTCTCTTTTCTTTTCCTTGCCTCTTTTTTCAGGGTTTTTTTTTTCCAACTTTATTTCTCTACTTCCAGGTTTTAACATTTCATAAAAGTGGTGATGACTGAGAGGCAGAATGATCCATATCCTCCCCAAAGTATTTATTTATTAAATACTTTGAGTATTATTTTGTATATCTTCTAGGCATAATACATTTTTATTAACTGTAAAAAGTAGCTGGCTTCCTAATAGCCACATAAATGTAGAATAATTATATTTATTAACAACATAATCTATGATCTATTGCCACTTTAAGAACCGAGAATGAAAACTGAGACAAAAACAAAATCTGCAGACGATTTTGTTGTTATTTTTCATTATTTCAAAAAATTGGAATTATTTTCTTTCATTTTTACTACCTTTCACAAAAAAGAAAGTATTGTATTCGCAAAGAAAATTTCACTCAAAAATCAACCTTAATTTCCATTTTGCTCACCCCCAAATGAATGTTGAGTTTTGTTTTCGACTCGACCACACGTGGATAAGTGCCTAAGAACGTACAGACATGCGAAATAACCATTTTAACGATTTCAGAGTTAATTACAGCAAGTTTTCTCGTGACATCTGTATGTGCTTACGTGCGTATGTGTGTACGTAACGCATAACTCAAGAACAGAATGTTCTAGAAAGTTGAAATTTGGTACTTAGACCCCTAGTGGGGTCTAGTTGTGCACCTCCCCTTTTGGTTGCATTCGGTTGTTTCTAAAGGGGTCTTTTGCCCCTTTTTTGGGGGAAATCATTGTTAATTTCAATGTAAACTCGAGTGGTGTTATAATTTGGCGGACACTTGGCAATATTGAATAAAAAATGACAACGTGTATAAGTACAAATTGAGAATGAAAAAAGGTTAAAAAACCAGCAAACAGCTGTTTCGGCACTCTAAAATACAAGTGCCATCATCAGTGCATTAAAAACGAAGACAGGTTCACCCGACTAAAACACAGTCGAGGGACTGTCTCTCGACTGTGTTTTAGTCGGGTGAACCTGTCTTCGTTTTTAATGCACTGACGATGGCACTTGTATTTTAGAGTGCCGAAACAGCTGTTTGCTGGTTTTTTAACCTTTTTTCATTCTCAATTTGTACTTATACACGTTGTCATTTTTTATTCACTATGCAGTACAAAGTTTTCGACTACTTTTTATGTACTTGGCAATATATCGCCAGTCTTTTGGTCGGCAAATTTTGCCGCCAACTTGGGGACAAATTTGGCGATTTTCTTTTTTTTTTTTAAATCAGGTTTCAATTTAGCCACTGTTGGTGATATTCAGAGAGTAAACTATTGAATCACATTAAAACTGCCGATAATGAGAAAATGACATTAAATTGGAGTAAAAAGAAGTCATGTGATGCACACAACTCGTTTCCCTTCCAAGTTGTGTAAAAAAAATAACCTGCATTGCCCATTTAAAGCAAATGAATCAATGCATAAATTTATTCAGAAGAAAGCGGATGTAAGTGCACTTGAGTGCATTCCTTTGCCATCTAACAAAAGCTTTCATTTAGTAGTTTTTTTTCGAACCACACTTTTTAGCAGTACCTCTTATAATCTTTTTTGCCACAAAACAGATAGCATCAATCTGTCTTCTATCATTTTCAATTGTTGTTTTCAATTTTTTTTTCGCTTACACACCTGTATGTCTGATACATAAAAATTGATGTGATTAATAATTAAGGTGTGTTAATGATAAAAATGCTCTAAAAACATTTCATAAATCAAGATGAATTCTGTCAGCATATCATTTCCATAAATTTGAAATCTTGGATACATCTGCTATTCGGAAGAAACAAGAAGAAAGCAAATGTGTAGCCTTTTTTTTTTTAAACTTTCTAACTTTCTTATTTCAATGCTTTGGTTATTCTTCTATAAATTGAAATGGGTGCACCATCTAATTTAAATGCTAGATAGGGCAACACACAAGGGGGAAAATCCTTACTTTGAAATACAGTAGTTTTTAAAAGCTGTTTTGCACAACTGTTATCTAAATCAAACTCTATAAAGTATTAAAAAAATCACCTTGGCTTACAGAGTAGTGTAGTGGTCAGGCATTGATATCTCGTGCCTAAAGGTGCAGGTTTGAACCCTTCTCCAGTCTGTGAATTTTCAAGATGCAGAAAATCAACAGTGTCTTTGCCGTATGATTATGTGGCATGTAAAGGATTCTTCAAGTACTCGTTTGGCTTTGAGTGCATTTAGCAGAATTAAATTCCTAGGGAAGTTTCCAACCGAAGAGAGCCAAGTTCCTCCATCTGGGGAGGAAACTGGGCATCAAAATTCTTGTGGTAATGGCATCTGCTGATAGTGGTGCCACATGAACACACAGAAACAGGACGAATCTGCCGCTATCCGGAATATATTATTTTATCATAGTGTTTTATCATTATAACTAACTGAGAGTGTAAGCCATTAGATGTTCGAGGCTTCAAAGTAAATGCTAATATGCTGGTGGACGGCATTCAGCAATTAGTGTGTCATAAGTGGGAATATTTTTGACCATCTTTGAATTCATTTTGAACCATTTTTGTGTAAGATTTTTTAAAAAGATAAGGAAAACAATGTAGCAAAATGATACAAAAGTAAATCACCTATTTAACTTGTATCAATGTTTGTTATTTCTGCTGCCACATTGTTTTTTGTTATTTTATTTCACTTGATTTCTTTTTGTTATAAATGTTTCTATATTTGATTTCTAAACATTCCTCTTGGATTTTTCTTAAATTTATTTTGGGTTTTACAATAACCAGCAGTTATAAGTATTTTAGATGCTGTAAGATTATTATTGATGCATAAATCTGTTGTTTTTGGTGTGAATTGTAATATTTTATTTAGTCATTCCTGTATTTTTTCTAGGCATTATTCACAGCCTCTGAAAAATATTTTGTGAGGATGCATATTTTGAAGGAATCAAATGATGCTTTTTTTTTTTCTCTCTTTAGTTCAGGACTCTTGTATGAAGCGAAACAGGTTGTACCATAGTTGTCTGTAGTAGATGTTTAAATACATTTTAGTAAATCTTAACTAAGGCGAAGCCCTTGATCACTTACAGGAGTAGTTCTAAGACTCTCTCAGTTGTTTGCCAAAGGGGCAGTTACAGTAAGAGGTAATTTGTGATTTAAAAAAAAAAGAAAAAAAAAAGAATTTGAATTTTGACATCTTGAATTCAAATTATGTTTTTTACAATCACGAGTGGGTGTATGTAGGCGTGTGTGTTTGTGTGTGTATGTGTATACGTGCCTATTTGTGTATGTATCAGTGTGTGTTTGCGTCTGTGTGCAGGCATGAGTATGCGGGTATGTGTGTAGGTGTGTGTGTAGACGTGCATGATTGTGTCTGTGTGCAGGCATGAGTTGTTATATTTGCAATGAATTGGTCATAAATGATAAGCCTACTGATAGTGATATGGTTTGGCTGGAGTTGATGAGCAGTAAGGGCATAAAGCTACGCTTTGGAAACATTTATAGGCCACCTAATTCAAACCAGGGACAAGATGAACAGATGTACCGTATTATTAGTGACATGTCCAGTAAGGGATCCGTTATCATAATGGGGGATTTCAATTTTCCGGGTATTGATTGGAATAATTTTTATCCTGGTAATGGCAAAGAAGAGGAATTTTTAAAAGCAATTGGTGACTGTTTCTTAGATCAAGTAGTAACTCAGGGAACTCGAGAGGAGGCGATGTTGGATCTAGTTTTTTGTGACATAGGTAGTTTTGTTCCGGGGTTGTGTGTAGGGGAGCATATTGGAGATAGTGATCATAACAGCATTAGGTTCCGGGTTAAATTTGAAGTGTGCAAAGATGATAAGGTTTGTGCCCAATTTCAGAAACACTGATTTTGTTGCACTTAGGCAGACCTTGAAAGAGGTTTTTTTGTCAGGATTGGAAAATAGCGACGTAGATCAGCAGTGGACGGAATTTAAGGATAAACTTGCTAAAACGGTTGGGGACTATGTTCCATTTAGGAGAAAAGGTGTTAGTACCAAAATTTGGCCCATGTGGTTCTCCAGGGAGACTTAAGAAGCTCTTAATTATAAGCAAGCCCTTTTTCGTAAGTTTAAAGAAACTGGTCAGAGTGCGGAGAGGCTCCAGTATGGTAAGGCAAGGCGAAAGTTTAAGTATTTGGTACGGATTCAGAAAAGGGAATTGGAGCAAAGGCTGGCAGATGACATTGATGGGAACCCTAAGAGGTTTTTTGCTTACGCTAATTCTGGGAAAGTTCGAAACAGTCAAATTGGGCCTTTGGTTGATGAGTATGGAAATTTAATCCAAAATGATAAGGATATTGCAAATGTTCTAAATAACTTTTTTTTCCAGTGTGTTTAACGATAACTGTATCTCAACAGTTGACACTAACAAGACACAAGCTATTATACAGCTTGAGGATTTTGTATTTTCCAGGGAGGAGGTTTTATTTCATTTGAAAAAGATTAAAGCAACTAAAGCTCCGGGACCAGATAATATTTATCCAAAAATTTTAGTTGAATGTGCAGAGGAATTAGTGGATGTTATTTTGAATATTTTCAATGCTTCTTATAACTCGGGGACGGTGCCAGAGGACTGGAAGCTAGCTAACATAACGCCACTCTTCAAGAAGGGGTCTAAAGGTATTGCTGGGAATTATAGACCTGTAAGTTTGACTTCAGTGATTTGTAAGATTTTCGAAACTTTGATCAAAATTAAGATCATGAAGTTCTTAGAGACTAATAGTCTGTTGACTAGTTTGCAGTATGGTTTCAGGAAGGGTAAATCCTGTACTACTAATTTATTGCATTTCTACGACAAGGTTACCTCAGCTTTAGATAACAAAAAATGTGTGGATGCTGTTTATATTGATTTTCAAAAAGCTTTTGACAAGGTACCGCATGTTGCTCTTCTCAGCAAGTTAGCTGACATAGGAATAGGAGGAAAAACTTTACTTTGGGTTAGAAATTGGCTTACTGGTAGGAAGCAAAGAGTAGTTGTGAGAGGAAATCATTCTAATTGGAGTGATGTTTTAAGTGGGGTTCCTCAGGGATCAGTTTTAGGGCCTCTTTTGTTTATTATATTTATGAATGACATCAATGAAAATATTTCTGGAAGCATGAATTGTTTAGTCAACAGTGCAGTATTGCTAGTAACAAAGCCAACAAAATGCTTGGGTTTATCAATAGATCTATTTCAAACAAATCTAAGAAAGTTCTTCTGCCTTTATATAGGAGTTTAGTAAGACCTCATTTGGAGTATGCTATTCAGTTTTGGTCCCCTTATCTGAAGAAAGATATTTTTGTATTGGAAAGGGTTCAAAGAAGGGTAACTAAATTAGTAAGGGGACTCTCAGAGTTAGATTATGATACCAGACTTAATAGGCTTAACATGTATAGCCTGGAGCAAAGGAGAGTCAGAGGGGACATGATTCAGTTATTTAAATTTATCAAAATGAAAGATGTAAATGGGTTAAATTTTTTCGGGGAAAGCAGGACAAGGGGTCATTGTTTTAAGCTATTTAAATCTCAGGCTAACTTGGAAATCAGGAAAAACTACTACTTTAGCAGGGTCGTGGGCACTTGGAATAGCTTACCGGAAGAGGCGGTAATGAGCAAGGGAGTGGATAGCTTTAAGAGGGCCATTGATCTTCATTGGGGACTAATTAATTGACTAGGACCAGCCTAGCTGGGCCCAGAGCCTGTTGCTGGTCGTCACATTTGTATTGTATTTGTATTTGAGTGTGTGCACATGTGTGTGTGAGGTAGGTTTGTGTATGTATCAGCGTGTGTTTGTCTCTGTGTGCAGGCAGGAGTGTGTGCACATGTGTGTGTGAGGTAGGTTTGTGTATGTATCAGTGTGTGTTTGTCTCTGTGTGCAAGCAAGAGTATGCGGGTATGTGTGTAGGTGTGTGTATGTATGTATGTATGTATGCGTGTGTGTGTAGGATATGGACACATGCTAGAGGAGCAGCATTGTGAGGCCGGTCGACGGTGGTGCTGCAGAGAGAGGGGGAGGGGGAATAAAATCATAGGACATCAAAACCGTCAAGTTCAAGCAATAATGCATATAAGGTGAGCAGAAAAAAATGTTCATGTTGCTATTGCTAATCAAAGTATCAGAAACAAAAGGAAAAAGATCAAAAGTAAGTGGTTTAATTTACAGAGTTTTATGCTGAAAGTTAGATATTGTTGTATTCTTGCTCTTTACTTACTTTCAAACCACAATCTAGTTCTGTTATTACAGGGTGTACTTTTGCATATCAATTTACTTCTTATAGGTATATTATGGGATGTTAAATCTCTTCAATTAGCTTGAAAGTTTTTCGAAAGTACCACATGGAGCAAAAATTTTCTTTCTTTTCTATGGAAAAGTACATCAAATAATATCAATCCAAATCAAATATTTGCTATTCTAATTCTGCCATGCATGATTTTAGTTTTCCAATGTTGATCTCAGTTGGGATTATTTTCATTCATCACTTGTGCATTTTATTAGTTTAAAAAAATATTACTAACTTTAGAGCCAATCAGAAGCATTATAAGCAAGAAAGTAATTCTGTAAAATTTCTGTTTCGTTTGTTTCAATCTCGGCATCATCAATTACTATGCAAAGTGCATATGCAAATTAAATATTGCATGTTCAAGATCAAGTAAAATGATTCTAATTTGGCTGTTTTCTGAGAAAAAACAGGAGCAAAGAAAAATTCAATGTGCTTTGATAGTTTGGAAGTTAATCACTCAATACTAAGTTTTTATGGTATTAAATAATCATGTTCTCCGCTGAGATGCAAACTTGATCTTTACTAACAAGTAAGAGTAATGCACATTTTTGTTATATTAAACTCTCTACGCAACAAAAAAATTGGATAACCGTATTTTCGGGCGTATGCTCTGCGGCTGAGTTAAAATGTTCATAAATGACCAATGCAGTGCATATAATGTTTAAAAAAACTTTTTTTGTGTTTTTAGGAAAATAAACTATTGTAACAGGAGGGATTATAAAATGCATTAAACTTGTTTAAAAAACGATCGGAAATACAGGGTGCAGCAACCTCTCGTGCAAAGAGAGTGTGCTGTTTGAATTGTGGTGGGGAAACTGGTGTTAGTGGTATTGACAGGTAGCAGTGTACCTGCCATTTGCAGTAGTAGTAATGACATGTGGTGGTTGCTGAAAATTCCAGATTTTTTTCTTGTGTTTTTCCTGTTTAGAGCCTTAATTTTAGTTTTCCTTTACTCTCCAAATCTCTCTTCCGGATTTTTTCAAATTTTTATGCCTTGCCAAAGTAGGTCGTAATTTTTAGGTTAAGAGATATGTTGTCATTGTCAAATTAAAAATAAATAAATAAATAAATAAATAAACAGAAATGAGAAGTACAACTCTACTGTGGCCTAGAGTATTAAATAGTACTTATAAATAGGTACTTAGAAAGCTCTTAGCTGATGTAGAACTGCTTCTACATGGAGAAGTGTGAGAGGTTATGAAGGCACATGCTAGCACAAGGAGCGCAGAACCATTAGTGTTGCTTCTTGTGCAGAGCTATAGAACTGCTTGGTACACATTGTTGAGTTCTTGGGGAGGCTCTCTAGTGGAATCTGTCAAAGTATGTTGAAATAATTGCGGCCTGAAGGTAGACAGAGGATGTTGTATATTTTTCTTCATTTGGGCCAAAGAAGGACCCTAGGGCCAAAGCAGCCCGCATTTACGATATTTACAGTCTTTGATTAATGACCACACTGTAAAATTATGCCAGAATGTGTCAGTATTTATTTCTTTAGTGTTTTGTTTTAGGGGTTGAACTAAAATCTTGAAAATGTCCATATTTTTCGAATGGTGTTTGTGGACAAGTTTTGGAAGTTTGATCCCATGGCTCAATCGTATCCTACCGCTTAAAACATCAGTTTTCAAATGAAATTATTCATATTTTAATAAGTATATACTGTAATCATTTCAATGAAATAAATTTTCCAAAAATTCCATCAAAGCGATTGTTTCGCATTTATACATCCGCCAGGTTAAAATTTTCATTAGGTATCTAAAATTCAATAATATCTTATTTTTAAGGTGTATTATCCTGAATTGCAAAAGTAAATGTAAGATATTTGTAAAAACCTTCAAAATGTTAATTTATCTAAATTGCATTTTATTAATATTTGTTTTAAATTATTTAAATTTGGGCACAGCACTTATGACAAGTGAGGCACACACGGTAGTTTTTTTTTTTTTTCATTATTCTTTTATTACATAGTACCATGCGGCACTTCCTCTGACTGCGATGCATACTCCAGAAAATACCAAAATTCAAATTTTTCTGCAAATAAATTTCTCCATAGTAAGTTTTTACTTCATCACAATACTTACTGAAAGTAACATGTTCTAGCATTGAAGCACAAACATGCTTTTCCAGTAACAAGGTAAATCCTCCTGTAACATTGTGCCTTTTTTTGTTAAATTTGGTAATTTACTACTTGGGAGACAATAGGGTACTTCTGCTTTGGTATTGTAAGTTTCGATCTTCACGGTAAGTTTTTTATTTTGAATACTTTTTAAGTATTTCTATTCATTCATTTCAGATGAAAACATTTCTCCTTAAATCATCTATTGAACCACCTAATAATTATGAAAACTTTTATCACTTGGCTTTTAAGGATCCCTTAAAGGCAATTCATGCATTTGAAAAGTACGCAAACATTCTGCTGTAATTTACTTCAAATGTGGATGTCAAACATTGTTTTTTTTTAAATTGTAAGCCAATGTAATACTGATAAACCCTATATAGTTTCAGCCAAATGCTATAACAAAATGAGTTTTATTAGAAGCGTTGTCAAGAAGATTTTACATGAGGATTAGAAGTTATTAAACAAACCTATAGCCTCATGTTGAATTTTTATAAGTATTTTTATTTTCCCATTGTCATAAATCCCTCTCACCTACTTGGACAAGGATTAGGATTTATTGAACTATGAAATATTAGGTAATTAAAAAAATCATAGCTTCATATAATGTGACCAGATTTTTCAAGCTAAAAATCAGGACACATGACGGGAGGGGGGGGGGGTAGAGTAGGTTTTTTCCACACACTTAATATTTTACGTAACAGAAAAATGCCAAGAAATAACTCAAATGTACCAATAAAGAACTCAAATTGAAAATAATTTAATAGTATTGATGTAAAGAATATTGCATCACGCAACAAATTTATTAATCAAAATTATTATTTTCAGGTAGTTCAGCGTGTTAAACATTAAAGAATAACATTTTACATGGCGTTCTTATGTTTACTGACAGCAAAAAATTGAAAAAGCGTTTAAAAAATCTAGATTGTATGTTATATTTCTTGTGTGACGGAATTTAAACAAAAAAAAAAGCTGGACTTTTTCGACAAAGCGGGACACTTTGGCGGGACAGTAAGACAAAAAGCGGGACTGTCCCGCCAAGTCTGGTCACATTAGCTTCATAGCATATGATATTTCTTGAAATCAGAAACTATTTCTTTGTGAATTTTGAAGCAGTTTGGCTTTATTCATAAAGACTTGATGCAGTCGAGATAACATTTTGGTACAGTAACATGCCGCTTTCATTAATATTATGGTACTGCCAAAAAGTACCCATGTAGTATTTTCATCTTTAATTCCTTATAAGCTGAAAAAGGAATCCATAATTTTGCAATCAGCTTCCTTCTAAGTACTCACACATACACCCTTTTTTTTACTGTGTTCATTACAGATTCTATCAGAGAAGAATTAATGGGCAAATTACAATATTATGTATTCTTGAATTCAAAACTTGTGTTAAGCGAAGTAAAATGCACTTTTTTGCACTGACTTCAGACTCCAATATTACTTCTATAGCATTTTTGAAAAAAAATTTCAGTACAGGGCTCCCAAACGGTCCGTTTTTCCCGCTAAAGTCCGTTTTTTAGGGTAAAGACCGCTTTTTAGCATTTTGGTCCATTTAGTCCGCTTTTATATCGTTTTTACTTAAAAATCACATTTTAAAAGTTTTCATTACGTTAAAAGATACTGTGTGCTGATGTTTACTCCTCATTCAACTGCTGCCTGAAAATCCAGCAAATGGAGAGGTTTGGGGGAGGAGTTATGATGTCTTCGTACGCTCTTGAAAAACCTTGAACAGTACTTGAAAAAAAAATTTTATTTTCAAGTGCTTGAAAACCTTGAAAAAAATATGAAAGTTTTTTTAATGCTTGAAATCGGTAGAAAATCATTGAACTGTGCTTAAATATTTTTCAAGAACATTTCATCAGTGCAATTTTCTGAACTTGTGTTTGATCGCGAAAAATTGCTTCTTGTGTTTGCGAGTTCAATCTTTTTGCATCTTGTTAATATTTTGATACTTTTGACAATCAGAAGTTATTTTGACATATATTACCTTAGATCAGCTTATTTTATGTTTAATTTCAATAGATAATAAACTACTTTTTTTTCGGAACCACGGCAAAATCAAACTTACTCAGACTTTGCCGAAAATTTCTTGTCGTGTTTGAGATTTCCATCTCTTGGCATCTTGTAAATATTTTGATATTTTTGGCAATTGAAAGTTATTTTGACATACACCACCATAGATAAGCTTATTTTTTTAACTAGTGGTACCCGCACGGCTTTGCCCGTAGTAGAAAATTAAAAGGTCTTCTGGTTTGCCTGTATATTTAGAAATAACGTATGATGAATTTCTCGCCAATTGGCTTGCCCATGTTACGGTTCCACGTTGTGATAACTTGGTAATTTACTCGTCCATCTTATGATATTTTGTTCGGGAAAATGTTCTTAAAATTGGAATAGAAAAAGAACAAAATCGAATTTTCAAAAAATGCTTCGAGGTGCACACCCCCATGCTACAAACTAATTTTGTGCCAAATTTCATGAAAATCAGCCGAACTGTCTAGACGCTATGCATCCAGACTGAGAGACTTTCAGCTTTATTATCAGAAAAGATTTCAATAGATAACAAACTACTTTTTTTTCGGAACCATGGCAACATTGAACTTACTTGGACTTCGCAGAAAACTGCTTGTCGTATTTGAGATTTAAATTTTTTGCATCTTGTAAATATTTTGATATTTTTGGCAGTCGGAAGTTATTTTGACGCACGCCATCATAGATTAGCTTATATTTTGTTTAATATTACTAGATAATAGACTTTCTTATTTTTGGAATCATGGCAACATTGCACTTACTTGAACTTTGCGAAAAGTTGCTTCTTGTTCAATCTTTTCACATCCTGTAAATATATTTTAATATTTTGGACAATAGAATGTTGTTTTCACATATGCTATCTTAGACTAGCATATTTTATGTTTAATTTTAGTTATGTTTAGTTTTAGTAAATAATAAAGAAATTTATTTTTGAAAAATGTGCCAACAGTGAACGTACTTCGCGAAAATTTTATTCTCATGTTCGAGATTTCAATCCTTTTGCTTCTTGTAATTATTTTGATACTTTTGGAAATTGGAAGCTATTTTGACATGTGCTACCGCAGATTATATTATTTAATTTTATTTTTAAATAACTAAAAACTGAATTACTCTGTTGTATTTCTTTATTTCCTTATTTATTATTGAAAATAATATTAAGTCATTCAGTAAAGGCAGGCTCAAATTTATGTTCAGAGTATTTATCACTGAAGCAGCATTTGCATATTTTTGGGTGTGGGGACTTCAATAAAATATTTTCTTTCTTATTAATTTTTGCATATACTTGAAGGGAGTTACATTACCTTGGTGGCAGAACAACTAATATACATACATATGAAACAATGATTTGGATACTTAGACTACTAACAAATGATTTGCAAACCTCTAATATTTTTGAACTTAGGCAGTGTGGCATAGCCATTATTTCCTGTGTTGGGTGTTTGATCATAAACTCTCATGTTTGTGGAGGGAGACCTCCTTCCTAGCCTCTAAACTATATCTTTTTGTCTTTCAGTACCTTATATCAAAATGAATTCTGTTCAAACTGGTTATGTGAAAAATTTTAGTAAATGACTAGGTGCTAAGATGTTTACTGTGATAACTGTATCTAAAAGGTCTTAACTAGGTATGCACTGATTCAACGGTCACTTAGCTGGTTATTTACAATCAGCCAGTTTTCACCTGTTAATTAGTAGAAAATTTATTCTTCAATTAAAAGTACTCTGTAATTTCGTTAGTTAAAATTCTTGCTCCCCCCTCCCACTCCATCGAAATTTTTGTGTAAATAATGAAATTCAATGGATAAAAAGTTCAATTGTACAGAAGGTAATAAAGGAAATGTGTCATTAAAAATCATTATTATGATTATTAAAGAATTATCTTCATGGATTTAGCAGCTGGCAGCTAATTTGCCTTTTGGTGCTTCCCTGGGTTTAACTATCAATGGTCCTCCCAAGGTCCTCTTTTTAATCCTAACTGGTCCTCTTTAGTCCCCTTTTTGATTGAAAGCGGTCCTCTTTTACCATTTTTTATAGCTAAAATGTGTTGCGAGCGATGAAATATGTTTTGGTATTTCTTTAAAATAGTAATTTAATTTTATTTTATTTATGCAATGGACAAATGAATTAAATAAAAAAAATGAATAGGTAAATTAATTTCATCCCCTTGGGAGGGGCAAGTACCCCTGTGCCTACCCCCTTAAAATCCGCTACTGCTTATACACCAATAACGTGAACATTATCATGTTTATTCAGTTAGTTACTGCCCTATAGCCCGGGCTAAGGCAGAAATACATGAAACACACCGCCAGCTCAGTCAATTCCAGCGGAGGACTGCAGCAGTTTCGTGCTTATTAGCACTCATCAGCCCGGCTTAAGAGTGACTGAACTGGAGGTGGAAAACCTCTTAAGGAAGCCTAGAGTGCCAAACAAACTGGTAGCTAATACAGAATTAGCACTGACGAGACGAGTGACCGAAACAATGGTTCGGTTCAACTCGAATATTGAAGGCAAGGCATGTATATTCAGTAAGTTACCGCCCTATAGCCAGAGCTGAGGCAAAAATACATGAGTTACACCGCCAACTCAGTCATTTCCAGCCGAGGACTGCAGTTTCGTGCTTAATGGGCGGTAATTTACTGAATATACCTTGCCTCGCGTTCAATCTTCGAGTTGAACCGAACCATTGCTTCGGTCACTCGTCTTGTCTGCGAATTCTATATTAGCTACCAGTTTGTTTCGCACTCTTGGCTTCCTTAAGAGGTTTTCCATCTCCAGCTCAGTCACTTTCCTATGCCGGGCTGATGAGTGCTAATAAGCACGAAACTGCAGTCCTCGGCTAAAAATGACTGAGCTGGCGATGTATTTCTCTGCTTTAGCCCTGGCTAATGGGCGGTAATTTACTGAATATAGTGAAAACGCTATCTGCACTTGTCGCACGCAGGTAGCGTGCGACACGATCCCAAACTGACCCTTCACTTGGGGGCTGTCCATAAATGATGTCACAATTTTTTCCAACAAATCTGACCCCCTTCCCTCAGTTACATTCTGTCACACTTTTTTCAACAAATTCGACCCTCATCTTCCTGCGTCACATTTCATATTCCCCCTCCCTTTGTCACATGTCACGCTGTTTTTTAGAAGCATTTTTTTAAAGAAAATGGCTGTGTGCTCTTTACAGCAAACTCCCTGAAAAGAAGTACACTCTTAAGTGCATGAAATACACCACCAGCTCAGTCATTCCAGCCAAGGACTGCAGTTTCGTGCTTATTAGCACTCAGCAGCTCAGCATTGGAGTGACTGAGCTGGAGGTAGAAAACCTCTTAAGGAAGCCTAGAGTGCCAAACAAACTGGCAGCTAATACAGAATTAGCACTGACCAGACGAGTGAAAGAAACAATGGTTCAGTTCAACTCGAATATTGAAGGCAAGGCAGGTATATTCAGTTAGTTACCGCCCTATAGGTTGTGTTTCATGTATTATCAGTTTTGTTTCAATGTTTTTGAAGTCATTTTCCTTTCTATATTTTTATTGTGTGGAGAATTTCCTGAGAAGGATTGTCTTCCTCGTCTCATCTTGCTCACCATCTTGAGCATGCATGATGATTTATGGTAAAACATGCTGCTGCATTTTGGGCTACTTTAACTATGTGTAGTTCATTTTTGAAGCCCTGTTATCCATCATGGTTTGTATTTCATTGATTACGAAAGCTCTGTAGTCGTTACAATACATACCGTATTTTCCTGCATATAATCCGTGGATTATCTGTTAAAAAGGCAAAGTTTATGAGGTGCGGATTATACGCTGCCGCGGATTATCTTTGATTTTCTTTTCTTAACACCAACGCTCCGATTCACCGATAGAGACCGCACGCTGACTGTATGTTGTTTATTTTACATTGCTTGCATGTTCCTTCTCGTTGCCTGCCTGTATGTTGGTTATTTTACGTTGCTTGAATGCTCCTCTTATGCAATTCAGGCTCTGTAAAATAATCAACATTACAGTGAATTAGGAAGCCATTTGCACAAGATAAGACCGTTTGCTCTTTTGTCTTGACTCTGTTTTTCAAGTAATTAGCGTACTATAATCTTGATTTCAAGAAAAAATCATTATATATAGATTATATTTCAGATTAATTTTGATTATGCCTTCAAAGCAAGTACCTTTTCACGTTTTTAGTTTAGTTGCTCAAATGTTATGTTAAATTTAAACTTTTTTTTTTTTTACATCGTATTATCCCCGGATTATACGAAGCTTTTTTTTTCTTCAGGCCGATTTTAAGACCTGCGGATTACAGGTCGCCCACGGATAATATGCAGGAAAATGGTAGCATGTTTATTTATCCCCCCCCCCCTTCCGGGTTGTATAAATGTAACCGCATCAGTAAGTCAATGCTCCTAATCATTGCTGTTTTGTTGTTCAAGTACTGGTTTGACTGAACAAAATGGTGAAGTATGCTGCATAATATCCGTTTTCTTTTTTTCAATATTTTGTGTTACTTAGTCCACAAGAGAAAAAGAGCGAGAACGGAGAAAAAAAATAATGGAAAACAGGAGAAGGTGGATAAAAGAAATTGAAACAGAAACAGTTAGTGGTGAAGAGTTTGAGCTAGATGAATTGAGGAACAAGTGTTCAACAAAAACACGGAGTGACATGAATAAAATTGTGCGGTGGCCCCTGATACATCACAAACCATCAAAAACAGCAAGAAAGGTGAGAATGGTTTTTTTAACTTCTAATTGGGGATTTTGAGTTTGGTTCTGATATTGTGGAAGAGAATAGACACTCAACTATGAGCATTCTGCACTATTTTATAATTTATGAACAGTGCAGAAAATGGTAAAATCACGCCTCTTCCTTCACTGAAACCAACTTCACTGTAAATCACCAACTGTCCATTTTCAAAAATGTAAAATCATAAGCAGCATTTCCTCGCATAACTGTTTTTGTTTGCTTTGACGAAATTTTTTTTTTTAATTCCAATACATGTGTGTGGTCAATGTAAATATTTGATTTGCAATGCTGGATTTATTCAAGCATTAGTCCCCATCATCAGTGGCAATCTGCATCGACAATATGTATTGGTAACAAAACTTGAATAGCACCTTGTTTTACTTTAAAACTAACTGCCCTCAGTAGATGATCTAGAAAGTAACGCTTTTAGTAGTGCTTTACTCTGATTCATCAAAAGCAGGAAAAATGTTTTTGTTTATTTTATTTCTTGGCGTTTTTCCCCTTTCATTCTGCTTTTCCTTTCTTGTGGTTCACGGTTATTGACATTTTCTTTTTGTGTAGGCTCTGGCTTAATCTTTGTCCAATTTAATTCTTTCTTTCGTCCTTTCTGTACCTCTTAGAGAGCTCCTGGCCTCTGTTTGCATTTCTATTTAACACTGTCCTTTCTCCATCCTATTTTTTCCAGTAATTTTTATCTGTCTTGCTTTGTTTAATTTTGTTGTTAACTTTTTTGTCTTAGTTGACATCCCCCCCCCTCCTTTTCTTCTATTTATCTTTATTTTTCCTTTTCCAAAAAATTTTTGTTTTTGTTTATTTCATTTCTTATTGTTTTTTCCCTTCCATTCTGCTTTTCCTTTCTTGCAGTTCACGGTTATTGACATTTTCTTTTTGTTTAAGCTTTGGCTTAATCTTTATCCAGTTGAATTCTCTTTTGGCCTTTCTGTACTTCAGAGAGAGCTCCTGGCCTCCGTTCGCATTCCTATTGGTTCCTTACTGGTTTAGAATTTTCTCATTGGTGTTTAGCTAATCTGCTATTTTTATCTTTTAAGTTGTATGCTTATCTCTTCTTGGCTTTTGTCGGATGTCTTTTCATCCATAAGGTTACTACCTTTTGCATTGAAAAAGGTGTTCCCTGAAACATATGTCTGCAGTAATCTGCGAATTTGTGCTTTTTAGGAGTTGTTACTTTACTTTACGTTACGCGGATTGAAAATATTGGGTACAAAATATCCTATGTAACATGTATATAAAAATATCACTATATTTTTAATATTTTCGAACCCTGGTAGTGTTATTGTTCTTCTGGGTAGTTCAAGTAGTGGTTTGACAGAACAAAATGGTGAAGTAGGCTGTATGATGTCTCTTTTTAAAAAAAGTATTTTGTGTTACTTAGTTCACAAAGAAAAAAAATCAAGAACCTATGAAGAAAACAATTGAGAACACAAGGAGTAAAGAAGGAAATGGAAGTGCAAAAAAACCTGAACTGGAAGAAGTGATGAACATGCCTATCACCCGGAGTGAAATGAATAAAACTGTGCGGTGGCTAGTGAAATGTCACAAGCCACCAAAGACGGCAAGAAAGGTAAGAATATTTATAAAAAAAAATAAATAAAAAAAATCTAATTGAGATCTTTCCTTTGGTGCTGAGCAATAAATATTGTTAAAAAGGGTGGACACTGAACTATAAGCATTCTGCTCTATTTTATGATTAATAAGCTCTAAAAAAATCATGCCTCTTCATTCACTGAAACCAACTTCATTGTAATTCATCAACTATCCACTTTAAAAAATGAAAAATCATCAGCAGCATTTTCTCACATAGCTTATTTGTTTGCTTTGATGAAATTGCTCTTAGTAACACTGGGGGATACATGTGTACCCCATACTTGCCAATTTTACTGTTTTTAATGGGCGACTGCCATTTTTTATTTCCATCTCCTGATTTGCTGTGTTTTTAAATTTTCACCCATTTTAAGTTTCTTCAATCTATTATCAAAATGTTTCACTTTCTTCTCAATTGATGGTGCCCGTTTTTAGTCATCTGCCAATGCCAGAGGAGATTACAACTCCATATAATGCATAAGAATATGGACTGAAACCATTTTTCTCCCTAGGGATAGGAATTCTATGAAAACTATGCTAGAGACCTAAAACAGGTTTTCTGCACCAATTTGAAACAAAGCTACATTATAATGATTCTGTGCCACTTCTTTCCTAAGCATAATATGTAGGTACGCCAGAAAATGGTGGCTGCTAAGTAGGGGAACATTTGGCAAAGTGAAATGGAGTCTGTCTCTGCTTTAAGCTCCACCTATCTGGTATTATTTTAACTATCTAGTACCACATGTAGTTTATTCCAGCCAGGAAAAAAATACTGCCAAAAATTAAAGCTTTTGGTAATGCAGGCAATTTTTAAACTAGTATGTTGTGGCCATTACGAAACTTTCTTCTATATTTTTCCTTTTTCTGATCCCTCCCCATGCTTGACGAGGAAGCAATATTCCTAGTCTGCAATATTAGTCTGAATTATTGTAAAAGCAAAGCAAAGAGCCAAAATTGAAAGTTATTTTAAAAGCCTTGCTTGAATTAATTACAAATATTTTATTTGTTAACAAACATAAGATGGCAACAGTTAAAAATTTTAAATCATTGAGATAATATTTCCGATCATTTCCATACAATTAAAATCACGAGAAATACGCAGACGACAATCTATTACGATTTATCTTTCTTATTGTTGCATTAATAAAGCTATTTTTATTCGCAAAAAAAATAAAATAAATAAACACCTCTTGGAGCGATTGGAGTCAAAATTGAACCAAAGCCTGTTTACGTATGGATTCACATATATTCCAAATTTCAACCAGAACGTAGCATTAGTTCTTGAGATAGGGCACTCACAATGGAAAAAAAGAATGGGCGATTGCGCTACCCCCCTTTTTAGCTGTTGACACCAAAATAAAATCAGCTCTTTTACCCACTAAGGGCTACTTGCCGATAAATTTTTCTTTCATTTCGTTCATTATTTCTTGAGATACAGCAGTCACAATTGACGGCAAAAAACGTTCTATAGCTCAACCCCCGTTTGAGTTATTGACACCAAAATTGAATCAGCACCTGTTCCTGTTAATGGCAACATATGGACCAAATTTTGTCTGATTCCGCCAGTTACTTCCTGAGGAATAGCAAGCACGCGTAACTCAAAAACGTCCCATTGCTCCACCCCCCTTGGAGGAATTCGCGCCAAAAACCAATGAGCACAAGTTCACATATGTGTACCAAATTTCGTTCAATTTCATGCGGTTGCTTTTGCTGTAGAGCGGCCACAAAAACTGGTCACACACAGACGTGACACACATACACACATACAGACAGACAGACAGACATTTTCCAAAAATAGTCGAAATGGACTCAGCACACCTCAACTTTTGAATTCGTCAAAATTCGAAATTCGAAAATTTGCACGAATCCAATACTTTCTTCTATATATTAGATATAGAAGAAAGTAAAAATGATACTCATGTTATAATATTTTGTTGTAAGTCAAAACTTTGGATAATTTTTGTTACTTTAAAATTATAAAGTTATTGTTATTAATATTTTAAACATTAATTGAGACCTCCTAATATTCAATGTAGTATTAATTTAGGTAATATTAAGCTTATTTGTATTTTAAATAAATTGTACAATCAGTCAAGTACATATGGGGCAAAGTGAAATAGCTTGTTTCATTTACCCACTCAATCCTTTAATGTTCATCAATTTGTTTCCATTTATTAATTAATTCATTTACATTCCTTCAATCGGTAATTCACATATTTATTCATTCATTCTTTTAATTGCTCATTTATTTTTCTTCATACATCAATTGATTTATTCACTTAATTATTCGTTTATTGTTTCATTATCTTTTCAATTATTCATTCAACCTTTTATTAACTAATTAATTTTAACTAAATATTTCATCTCAAAAATATTTAATTTTTCACTTACCCCATGCTGAAAAAATGTGAAAACTCAAATTTTCTGCCAAAAATAAAAAATACTGTTTCAACGCAAGTTTTATTATAAATTACAATGTCTGTTCTTTATGTACTGTAGTTTTCAAAACAAATTTCCAATTTATTCACTTTGGAAAAACTCAGCCACTTAACCATTTGACTTTTCCCCACATTCCCCTACTCCATTTTCCCCATATCTGTTCATCTGCTGCAATTTTTTTTTTTTTTTTCAAAAAATCTTTTTTTTTTTTTTAAATATTTTTTCTATTTTTTTTTTCTTTTTTCCAAAAAATTACTTTTTTTTTTTCCAATTGGTGCCTAATTTAGAGCACTGAAGGAATTGATTTGTTCAAAAGTTTTACATATAAAAAAAAATTTTAATCAATCACTTATTAAGTAAAAATTTATTTTTGGAAGCTTTCTACATGTACAATTCAAAATTTACATTCATTTTCATCTTGAGAAAAGGTTTCAATTATTTCGAAAGTTGGAAGTTATTTTAACATGTGCTACCTTGTATCAACTTATTTATGTTTTATTTTAAAAATTTACTTATTTTTTCAGGATTTTCAGTAATTAAATTTTTTCAGCTACTTCTTGGGGGAATGTTCGAAATTTCAAGCAAAGGTCACTCCTTATCATGTTTTTTCATTTGCAGTACTTTCTTGTTGCTACCAATTAGCTTACATCTCAGTAGAAAAAAGGCTACTTCAATTTAAATTTCATATTCATGGCATTTAAAAGCATAATATAATAATTTTGGTATGACGCAGTGGCGTAGCTACAGTGTTTGCCGCCCGGGGCGGTTCTTCAATTTGCCGCTCTTTCGTTGTGAAATAGCTAATACATTAAATTGTTAAAGGTGTTTAAATTAAAATTAGAAATTTGATTGAAGAAAACAAGACGTAATTAATTTCTATATACTTGCAAAAGAAAAAAAAGGAGGGGAGAAAAGGGACCACATGGAGAAAATTGCTAAATGTTCGCATAAAAAGCGTAATTCCAATCTATTTTTAGTAAAGTTCCGAGAGAGGGCGGGTTGGGTTTGCTCCCTATTTTTTTCAAAACTGAAGCCTCTTTTAGTGTTTCTTTGTTGACGTTAGGGGATCGGTGTGCACCGCAAGACAATTTTCCGAAATGAAAGTTTAAAATGCATCTTAGCTACTTTGGGGAGCTTAATACAAATACAAAAGTGACGACCAGCAACAGGCTCTGGGCCCAGCTAGACTGGTCCTAGTCAATTTACAATCCCCAGTGAAGATCAATGGCCCTCTTAAAACTATCTACACCCTTGCTCACTACCACCTCTTCCGGTAAGCTGTTCCAAGGTTCCACTACCCTGCTATAATAATAATTTTTCCTAACATCCATGTTAGCCTGAGATTTAAATAGCTTAAAACAATGACCCCTTGTCCTGTTTTCAGTGCTAAACTTCAGCCCCGTAACATCTTTCATTATAATAAATTTAAGCAACTGAATCATGTCCCCTCGGTCTCTTCTTTGCTCAAGAGCCTTCTAAGCCTGGAATCATAGTCTAAGTGAGAAAGTCCATTTATTAGCCTTGTAGCTCACCTTTGAACCCTTTCCAATACATTAATGTCTTTCTTAAGATAAGGAGACCAAAACTGAACAGCATACTCCAAATGAGGTCTTACCAAACTTCTATATAAGGGCAGAAGAACTTCTTAAGAAAATCGTTAATAGTCAAATTCGAAAATTTTAAGCTCTGAAATATGCAATTTTAGGCTATCTTTGGCAACGCAATTGTAAGCGTTAGAAGAGAGATTGGCGCTGAGGTTTTTTACTAAAATATTTAAAAATTGAAATCAATTTCAAAGGTATCTTCGGTGGTTTGGTGAAGGTTCGGGTTCTTCCTTTGGAAAATTTTCGGCACTGAAGTCTCAAAAACGCAATTCTAGGCTATCTTTGGTGGCGCTTTCAAAGGGGGCACCAAAAATGTTGTGAAGCCAAGCAGCTCTCTCGTGGAAAAGTTTCGTAATTGACGCCCGACTTTATTCTTTGTTTGATAATGTTTGGAGCAAGAGGGGGCAGAGTTATGTTTCCCTCTCAAAATCTTTCTTAAAACTGAAGTTCATTTTAGGCTATCTTTGAAAAGGAAGTGTTAGCGAGCTCTCCCACCCCCACAAATTTCTAAGAAAGAAAATTTGGGCTATCTTTGGTGCCGTTAGGAAAAGGAGTGAGTAGTTCGGCTTTCTTTCCTCGGAAATTTTTCAAAATTGAGGTTTTCAAAACACAGTTTTTCTCTTGGAGACGTTAGGTAAAAGAAGGGGAGGGGAGGAGGGTTAAAGAACTCTCTCTCCGAAAAATTCCGAAATTGGAATCCTGAAAACGTATTTTAGGCTATGAATTAAGGATATTCAAGGCTCAAGTGCTGTTTTTACAAATTGGTATTTTTAGGCTATATGTTGAGACTTTAGATGGGAGGGAGGGAGGGTGGGTAATTTTCTCTACGAAAGTTTTCAGAATTGAAGGTCTAACTATGTACTTTTTGGCTGTGTTTGCTAGGTTTGAGGAAAACACAGGGTTCAGGGCTCTGCCCAGAAATTTTGCAGCATTGAGGTCTAAAAACCTAATCCTAAGCTATCTTCGGTGATATCAGGAAAGAGGATGAAATATTCCAGAACTCTCCCACCTAAAAACATTTTGAAGCTATCTTTCCCGCTGTTAGATTACAAAGTAGATGTGGGAGAGGTTCCCAACCGGAATTATTTGAAGCTGAATACGCTAAAACACAATTTTAGACTATGTTTGGCCAAGTTGAGGGATCAATAACCAAACCAAATATTGAAAATTGTAATTCGCTTAACTTCGACAAGGATAGACTAACATGTGATACAAAGTTGTCGGATAGATTTTCTGCTCTCAAAAGCGAGAAAACAGAAATCCCTTTTACTTCCTTTGAGAGAACTCTTATAATGAATGAGAAATTAAAGCGAACTCTGATACATATTAAGCCACCACTGTGATAAGCAATGAATTGTTTCGTGTACCATTTTATACCTCCCCCTCCCCTTCTTTACTCCTGTCACCATTTTCCTGAAGTTAAAAAAAAAAAAAAAACAGAAAGTTTTTGATTTACAAAGTGGTTTTTAAGAAACTCTCTTATAATCCAGTGTGAACTTTTTCTTATAACGAAAATTGGAAGACTTCCTTGTATTCTCCCTCCTGGAGTTAACTTCTACAACATTGGTCCCATGATTGTCCACTGCCGCCCCCTCGGAGAAAAACAAGGATTATACCGATATGCTGTCAAGAAAGACTCTTGTTTCGTATCAAAGTATTTTTAATCCAGTAGTAATACAAAAGCCTTACATTTCGATGATTTTCTTTTTGCCTGCAGTGGCAGATTAAAACCATAATGGAAAATACGTTTTTTTCACATCAAAAGCGTCGATTTGCCGCCCCTAGAAGAGTGCCGCCCGGGGCGGACCGGCCCCTCCCTAGCTACGCTACTGGTATGACGCATGATATATGTTGCTGGTGAATCATCTAGATACCTCTAGTAGAATCTCCTATTTTTTTTTCTTTGAAGGTTGGCAAGTATGGTACCCAAAGGCCAGTTTAAATATTTGATCTAACCTATTTATTTAGTCCCCATTGTTAGTGGTGTTCTGCATTGAAAATATGTACCGTAATAAAACTTGACTGGCACCTTGTTTTGCTTTAAAACTGACTGTTAACGATAGCTGATCCAGAAAATAACGCCATATTTAGTTATGCTTTACTCTGATTCAATGAAGCTTAGAACGTTGAAAACATTTTCAGTTCTGTTCATATGATTCCCTTGTTATTATCTGGGTCACCAAAACAGATGTTACATCCTGCATGTGACAGGTCTTCATTTAATTTCAAAACGTGTTATAATAACAAGCAAAAATTTTTATCCTAAATTTCTATGTTAATGTGGATTCTAAGGAAAAAATAATTGTTAGTTACATTTTTAAAATATAAATTATGACGCCAGATATAGAGCTGTCACCTGGTAGTACAAAATGTGTGATTTGTAGTGAGTGTCTGATTTTCTGTGGAATGGCCCTCTGTTTGTTACTTTCCTGTTTGTTTCATCACAAGTTTATTTTCTGTGATCATTCTCATTGATAAATATTTTTTTCATTTCAGATGAGGACTTTTGGGTTTGAAGATGTTCACTACCAATCAATTTGTCGCTAAGCTTAGCTTTCATTGAAAGCGAATTTAACTTTCATTTTTTGTACAGCTGTTAAATATTTTCATTATTTTCAAAATAAATTAATTTCTATATCATTTTTTGTGTGTTTTTGATTTTTAAGCGGGTTACTACCAGTTATTAATTACCCGTTAATTAATTTAAAGAATCTCATTCAAATAATCCTCCATTACATACTGTCCTACATATGCGCAAATGAGAATGTTCAAACTATAATGTTAAAATTGTTTTAAATGAAATTTTCAATTGAAGAAATTGATATGGTTGAGGTTTTTTAAAGTTTGGTGCAATTTTTCTTTTGTAGCAATGCATATCTGCCAACATTGATAAAAATCTGGGAGACTCACAAAATTTAACAATAAAAGTGTGTGTCCAAATGCATTTACAAGCAATGATAAAATTAAAAAAAAAAAAAAACCGACTGAGTCGCAACTGTAGAATCAAGAGGGAAAATTGAAAATCCATTTTAAAAGCCATATATTATTAAAAGTCAATGTTAAGTATTTTATTTGCTAAAGAAACTGGCAACAGATAAAACTTTTAAATCATTGCATTTTATTTCCTTGTTGGCCAACAATGAATTCGGTTATCAATCGCGTGAATAAGGCTTAGCCGTTATTAAAATCTGCTTTAAAAAACGTTATAATTTGAATTCTATGAACGATTCATGTTTCCAGAAACATTTTCATGAATATCATTCATAAAAACAAACAAAAGAAGCCTTAAAACTGATCATTGAAGAACCCCACTCAAACGATCACTCCATTTAAAATGATTTCCCATCCTCTCTGTTTTCTTCCAGTCAGCCAATTCTAAACTCAAAATAAAATTTCCCCTAATGTTCCTAAATCAGCTAGTTTGTTGAGAAGAGGGAGAATGGATTGCAAAGGATTTGAGCACAGCAACAGATTAGTTCCAACAATTTTTATTGCACGAGACAAAGGAAAAGAATAACAGCTATGAATAAACAGGATTGTAGTAACAATTATTTGAATATGAAATAAGGAAATAATATATATTTAAAAACATATAGCAAAAAAGTCGTCACTTAAAGCTTTATAGCCATCAATAATGTTCTTAAGTAATTATACTCTCTACTCAGAATGTTTAATCTTAATAAATACATCAGCTTTATTTTGTCTCGGCTTTAGCTTTCACATCCTGGGATTCAGTTCTTCAGCTTTTACTTTTCTGTAGTACTAGCGCTTTTTATTCTCCAATGAACTCCTTTTGATATTTAAGAACATAATAGAAACTTTAACTTTTTGATAAAAACAAGTTTATATTTAGACACATGAATAATTCCCTTCTGAAATGTATATTTACACCAATAGTAGAACATCGAATTTTCTTTCATATGGCAAAAATTAAAGTGGTTAATAAAATGTTTTTTCAAGAAACATTTTAATTACTAATCCTAATTTCAAGACAAAAAGCCTTAGAATATTTGGTGGTGTTAATGTGAGGGTTCTTTTTAATTTTAGCAACACCTACTTAAAATAACCCATAGGGAAAAAAAGAGAAGTGATAATCATTAACTTAGATTTAAAAAACAATAAGTGTTTTAAGTAGGAATGCAATCTCTCGTGTATTTTTTGTTCATCAAAAAACTCTAGTACTGATTAAAAAATTTTAGTTCTAATTTTTCCCATTTAATAGGCCTGGATCTGCATACCCATCAAACTCCATCCTTGAGGAACCCGAGTAATCAAAAGACTTTCTAAAAAACTAATACACTCAAATTGAACATTGAAAGTATTTTTCCTATATTTCAGTACAATTTAAGGAAAAAGAGAAAAACTAAAAGTCAATTAAGAACATCAATGAATCTTAAATAAAAAATCTCACATGGAGCTGTTAAAATGTGCATTTCAAAAAAAAAAGAAAAAAAATCAAATAAAATAAAGAAAAAGTCAAAAAAAAAGGCAAATATAACATAAAAGCAGTAAATATTTTCACAGTTTGAAGATACTGTTAGAAAAAACAGTACTTTTATTAAAACTGCTAACATTTGCAAAAAAGTAGAAAAATATTCAAAACATCATTTCAAAAAACACAGCAACATTAAATGTAAACAAGTATGCTCCACTAAAATTTAACAAGTCTCATGATGAGGGGGAGGGGGGGATATTGCCAAAAAAGTGGTACAGCAGTTTTTAAAGCTTTAAGGCAGAAAACAAAATTAGAACTTAATCAAAAGATTAAGATCAGCCGTAGTATCTCTGCTTGTATAGAAGACTATGTATGTCCGGGTATCCTTGTCTTACTACAAAACCATACAATACTGTAATAATGAAAAATATCAAATTAGTAGAATTTGAATAGTAAAACATGTTTCTGGATGCATGTATTATTTGCCATCAGGGCCCTGTTTTCTAAATATAAGGTCTCAAAGTCAGGGGTGCAGACTGCGACATTGAAATTTTAGGGGATAAGGGTTGTGTTGAGGGGTATTTTTCTCTTTGGGGGGTGGGGTCTTTACGATCTTTAGGGGGCTGTGACCTTGCTCTGAGGAAGAGGCACCCTGTCAAAGTCTTGACGAAATTTGTTTTAAGTTTTGCTCTGTTTACCGAGTTTCGGTAAGTAATAGGAGACATCTTTCGCTTGCTTTGCAGTTGAATGTCCTGCACCATGCAGATGATAAAATAGTCCTCGAGAAAATGACATCTTCACATTCTCCCAAAGTCTTTTGCACATTTTTTAAAATTTTGGGGGACTTAAAGATCTTATATCTTGACAGAGGGACACAAGAGTAAATACCTTTAGGATCAATAAAATGTCTCAATATGCTCATTCGATAGCTATCTATTTCAACTTTTTGTAGTTTTGCTACAATTTCTGTGGTTTCCTGGTTAGTGTAAAACAGTATTGATATAGCATTTAGTTCTGAATTTTGACGAACAGGTAAATCTGAACTTTGTGTCGTTGCACTTTAAAGGCTGTATTTCAAAACGAACGATTATTTTATATTTTTTATTTATCTGCAGTTTGCATGTAGAAAATAAAAATCAATACACCAACAGAAAAAGGTACTATATATACCATCAAAGTGATGTTTGTCTTGAGCTTCTGAATTTTTAGAATATTTCAAATATGAGTCACTTTTTTCTTTTTGGATATTTTCAAAAGTAAAAATAAAATTTCTGATCCAATAGCAAGAAAACAGACAACCAGCGAATCCTTAAAACATTCGTAACTCTAGTAAAAAATACAAAGTGGAAGTTGAATAGTTAATTAAACCAAGCTGATTCTATAAGAATGTGAGAAATTCTCAAAAATATCTAAAGAGGAGAATAATTTTGGAACATTATGGCTGCATTATGTAAAGGACCTGAATTGAAATCACAATTGTTTGAGATTCCAATAATGAAGAGTTACACAACTTGTTTCCTTCTGTTTTTGTAGAGAACTTGTATGCAAATGGCAAAATGAGGAATATAAATAATTTTTGAAATGTTGGATTGAAAAAATTTAGGAATTTCCCCCAAAGTGCTTGGTGAATAATAGTTATAAAAAATTACAATATCAACACTGGCGCAAATTCAAATAATAAGTTGAACGTTCAACTCGAGCAGTGAAAAAATCTCACATTGAAAAAAAAGTTAATCTTGGGGTTAGGGATCCCAAAATTGAGCAAGATGTCATTAGACTGCTCTTTCTTACCTATTTAACATATTTCAAAACTGCTCGTAAATTTCAGGTTTAACACATTTTGGGTTTATTTTGTATGTCTTTCCACCATCAGTCAAGTTTCACTTTAAAAAGTTAAAGCTTCAAACTCTTTACTTGATTTTCTACGCCGGCATCTTGTAAAATCTGCTCTGCACTTTTTAATATCTCCAACAAGCTACTTGCAATGTTCGGATATTGATTGATTTCTGCAAACTGGACTAAAGACTTGCCTTGATCATTACAAGCATTTGTTACAGCTACACACTCCTCAGGTTTTAATTTTTTCAGCTTACTAATAGCTTCAACATTGCCATTTTTTACATTTTCAAACAGCTCTTCTATGAATTTCAGTAGATTAGTAATATTCTGGTCCCGAGAAAGATCAAGTGGTGTCTTACCTTCTGTGTTCTTGATGTTATAAATTGCACCATGCTTCAACAAAGATTTAACAGTACCAAAAAAGCTCTTTTGAGCAGCAATATGCAATGCTGTACTGCCTTTAACTATTGTTTTAAAATTAATAAAGTTACTCAATTTATCATAGCTTACATGCTGTAACAAAGCTTTAATAATTTCTTCATGACCTTTGGCAACAGCAAAATGTAATGGAGTTTCACCGTTATTAGTAACTTTCTTAGTATCAGCTCCTTTAGCTAGCAAGACATTTACAACTTTTATACGGCCATTATTAACGGCATAATGTAATGGTGTTAGTCCATCAACATTTCTCGAATCAATGATTACTCCATCTCTAACGCAATTCTCTATTTCTAAATAATTGTTATCTTCTACAGCTTTAAATAGCTTCTCAACCAATTTTAGTAATTTGATGACTGCATGAATTCCTCTTCTTTCTGCAAAATGTAGTGGTAAAACATATCTACCTCCTTCAGCTCTAGCATTAAAATAAGCTCCATTATTAAGCAGTGACCTAACCATGATAAAGTTACCAATTTGTACTGCTAAGTGCAAAGGAGTAGCATTTTTATCCATTTTGGCATTAACATCAGCACCATTTTTAATAAGAGTTTTGACTACCTTAGGATGGCCATATTGAACTGCAAAATGTAAGGCTGTGCCATTGGATTGATTTTCTTTTGCATTTACATCAGCACCGTGCTTCAAAAGAAGAATGATAATCGGATCATAACCCTTTTCTGCTGCAAAATGTAAAGGAGTCCAATTTGTATGATCTAGGATATTTACTTCTGCCCCCTTTTTTAACAGCAATTCAACCACCTCTAAATGACCGTGATCTGTTGAAAAGTGCAGAGGCGCAGTTCTTTTAACTGCTGTTTTAGCATTAATGTCTGCTCCTTTATCAAGCAAAGATTTAACAACTTCTAAATTACCATCATATGCTGCGCAATGTAGAGGAGTCCATCTTCTGTTATCTAAAGCATTTACATCAGCTCCATTTTCAATCAAGCAATTCATTATTTCCAAGTGATTATGTTCTGCTGCCAAATGTAGAGCTCTTCTACTATCATCCATCTTAGCATTCACATTTGCTCCTTTTGCAATTAAGTTCTCTACTATTTTTAAAGAAAAACCATTATATGCCGCATTATGTAAAGGAGTCCAATTCTGATCATCTGTGGCATTAATGTCTGCTCCATTTTCAATTAAAAAATTGCTCACCTCAAACTGCTTTTGCTGAAGTGCTAGATGTAAAGGTGTGAAACCTTCATTTTTTTTAGCATTAATGGGAGCTTCTTTCTCAGTTAATAACTTCACTACTTCAATATGACCATTCTGAGACGCTATATGTAAAGCAGTGGTATTATCTAAGCTTTTGGCATTAACATCAATTCCCTCCACAAGAAGAAGAGACTTAACTACACCAATATTATTACGTTCTGCTGCTAAATGCAGAGGAGTAACATTCTCACAATCTCTAGCATTAACATTAGATTTTTTTTCAATTAAAAGGTCTACTAACTCTAAAAAATCAAACTGAGAAGCTAAATGTAAAGGAGTAATCTTATCGCCTGTTTCTGCATTGACATTTGCTCCGGCTTCAAGCAGAACTTGAACAATATCCAGCCTACCACTTTGAGTTCCCAGATGTAAGGGTGTAATGTTTGCATCAACTCTATGATTGATTACATGACGACTTACTCCTGAAGATCCAGCAGTAACATTCGAACCGTGTGAAATGAGAGCTTTAACTACCTCCAAGTTACCATTTTGTACAGCACAATGCAAAGGTCTTGCCTTATCACCATTCACAGCATTAACATCTAATCCCTTCCCAATAAGGATGTTTACTATACCTTGATGGCCATTCTCTGCTGCTAGGTGTAAAGGTGTATTACCTTTATCTGTTTTAGTACTAAGATCTGCTCTATTTTCAATCAAAGTCTTAACTATATCTAAATACCCTTGCTGGCAGGCAAAACTTATTGGCGTAAAGCGTAGAATGGCCTTATGGTTTATATCTGCTCCATGAGCAATAAGAAAATTAACCATCTCTAGGTGATTCCCAGCAATAGCAAAGTACAAGGCTGTAAAGCCATCATGCGAATCCGCGTCAATATAAAAACCTTTCATTAATAAAGTGCTGACTAAATCCAACTGGCCGTTTCTTGCAGCTGAATGGAGGGGTGTAAGACTACGGACTTCCAGTATTTCACTGTTTTTATTTGAAAAATTTATTCCGAGAAATTGCAACTGATCCCAATTATTCGACATTTTATTAGCAAATATGAATGTCTCGGATTAAATAATTTACGTAAAATATATAGTATAAGTTTTAAAGCTATATCAATTTTCTTAAAGATATTGTTAATCCAATCTTTGTGCTAATAGTTTTTATTTGAACATGGGTAGATCAGTTGTCTCATGCAATACATAGACACATACAAGATAAAAATTAAGGTTTTCTCTGAAGATAGCTGGAAAACAAAATCAATGGTTGAATCAAAACAAAAAAAATGGCAGTGGCTTCCTAAAGTTATGGTTGAAAGCAAACTAAAATTTCCTTAATCCAGCTTAAATCCGTGGTATGGAGGCGAAAACAAAACTTCACTGCATCCAACACTTTTTTATTTTTTTTCTTTGGAGTGTTTTTGAAAAACTGACTTTTTTTGCTAATTAACAATATTTGTATGTATTTAGATACACACATACAAATGATTTGAGTTGCCAATAAACCCAGAACTTTGGGTAATGTCTATATTCCTTGCAATCATATACCATAAATCTTGCAAATTAATATATATATATATATATAAGCAAAAGAGTTACACTCGCATCACTCTACTATCTTTCAAGAACTCACCGATTGCTTTAGCATAAATTCTACGCATAAAACTTCTTCAGAATAAATTCTCCCAAAAATCACAATTCAGCAGAACGAAAGAAGAAATCGAAACTTTTGAAAGAGGGGGGGAATTCCCGGGGAATCTTTTGGCAGTTACAGGTAAAGAATTCCAGAAAAATCAATAAAATGTCAAAATCGAAACTGAAACAAACTAAAAACACATAAAAACGAAATGATTAAAAAGGCTATATTTTTTGTGAAATGAAGTCAACTATCCTGTTTTTGCAGGAAGGAATTTTCCTTTAATCCTCTCCCCTTCCCTTTTATTGGTTGCGTTCGCCACTACACTAATCTACTGAGGACAAACCGAAGCGTTCTATGATCTACCTAGATCTACCGGTTGATCAATCACGTGACAGCTAGTGACGTCAGCTGATGCTAAAGCATTGGAGGTGACGTCATTATTTTAACCGTTGAGCTACCGGTCGTTCATCGAACGCAACCATTGATTAAAGCTGCATTGAAAGCTTTTCTATCGACTGTAACTGTAATGATATTATTAACTTTTGTAAACAAAGCGGAGATAGCTTAGTAAAAAGATTTGATATGTAATTTAGCTGACAAAAATATCGGTGAACTTTCTCACTATGAAAATTGTTTGAATTGACAGAAATGATTTTTAAACATATTCCTCCCTTTTCAATAATTCTTGTTTGTACTCAAATTTGGTTGTATTGCTACTTCTATTTTCTTTTTCAACATTATCTGATGATTTCAATGTATTTAACAGCAATTGCTGTGATATTGATTGCCTTTGGGCTTCACTATTTAGTTTTTGAGCCTGTTGATGAAAAACTAGCACAACGTGTTCTATTTAAAGAGAATTCGTCAGAACATCCAATATTTGCTCATAGAGGAGGGGCTCATGATGCTCCGGAAAATACAGTAATTGCCATTAGAGAGGTAAACAATTCCGTTGTATTTTTTATTTCTCTGCACATTTTAAATAATTACTACTGTAAAATCAGGCGGACTTACCATAACGTGGTACACTTGATGTGTTCTC